>NW_023270825.1:23439692-23560554 GCF_011800145.1 Mirounga leonina
TGGATGGATGGATGGATGGATGGATGGATGGATGGATGGATGGATGGGCAGATAGATGAATGGGAGGTTGGGTGAATGGATGAACGGACACATAGATTATTGGATTTACTCTGCGGATCTACAACAGGAAACAGGGTGACGGATAAAATGTGGTGTCTATTTCCAGGTTAGTGAGAATGGCAAGTGATAACTTCTCTCTTACAAATCAATACAATTCCTCTAAGGCTGGGGCTTGTGGCTTCTTTCATAATGCAGGTGATGGGTAGGTGCAGTCTGTGAAAGGGTTATGGAAAGATGGCAAGGCAGATTTATAAGTTAAGGGGTAATGAGGCCTTAGACAATTTGATTGCATAATTGTATAACCACTAATTATGTTTGTGGCTGTGTTGGCTGGAAATAATGACAAAGGTAATCAAACCTCATGTTCAGGGGGGAAATGTATTACCTTTTCTGTGGTCTTTTTCCTGGGCACCATATACTCCTGCATTTTTCCATGAAAACTGGGCACATAAGGAACTTCAGACTGAACATTAGGTGCATCTAGATGCTACAGCACCTTATCAGGAATGAACAGCCACCCACTCAGTGATGACATAATAGCACACAGAAAACTGGAAGCATAGGGCAAGAAAATGGTTTCTGGTACATGAAGAACACAGGAGCCAAAGCAAGCATCTTAAAACCCAAGTCAACTCATGTTAGTCATCTGCTTAAGACTCTGTAATGGCTACCTATGTCAACTCTGAGTAAATGATCAAGTTCCTTCAATGGCCAAAAAGACCCTACATGCTCTGGTTCCCAGGAGGTAACTCTTCTCCCTTCACTCCACTCCAGACATGCTGACCTTCCCTTCCCCAAATATCTACATGGCTAACTCCCACTTCTTCAGATCAAATAAATGTCTCCTCCTCCTATCCAGTATTCCTATCCATTTAACCTGATCTGCTTTGTCTTTTTCTATAGGGATCATCACCATATAACATATTATGAAAGTAAATTATTTGCAATGTTTATTTTTTTTATTGCCTTTCTCTCCCTCTACCAGAATGTAAGCTCTACAAAAGGAAGGATAGTTTTTCTTTTTTTTGTTCATTGATATATTTCAGACACCTAAAAGAGTGTCTGGCCCATGGCAGACAATAAATATTTATTGGATAAACATACGCATTTTATATTTTTGATGGAAAAGAAAAGAAAATCACCTACTTAACTATTCTTAGAGGAGTGGCCCTCTAAATTCAAAAGAAAATATTTCACATGAAAACTCCAAAATGCATGGGGAAAATATCCCAAATTGAAACAAATATTTTAAAAATCTGTATTGTATTTGTATTAATGAAAATCTGGGGAAATTTTGAAGGTGGACTTTTTTTTTCTCACTTTCAACTATCATCTGAGGAGGTAGGCTTCCCTTTCACTAATAATGTATAATGTTGAAGAGGCTATGATAGTTGGTGTTTTGGCATTGTGTCGCAAAACATTAAAAAAATAACAATAAAAATTAAATATCTAAGCAATGCCTGGAGACTCAGTCCAGGTCATTGGTGGAAATTATATCAGTTTTTCATCCTTCCATTTGCTTCCATGAGGGCTCAAGCCTTTATGACTCCTATAATCGATGTGCTACCTTTGTTAAGACTATGGTATCACTAAATGAGAGTAAAACACAGAAGTGAGGAAAATATTAGGATGGGTTGATGCAGTGGAGAGTCTACCTGTGATGGCTGATTTATAATCACATGAGTTTCTTCGGAACAAGAGTCTGCCTGGGCTCATAGGGTGGGCTACAAGGGGCCGACAGCAATGGTGCTAGTCAGGGATCTAGGCAACTCTCATCTTCAGTAAGCAGGGTGTGGGGTGGGTTGTGGGAACCTCAAAGCACTAGGTGCCTGCCTCTTCTTCTAGAAACCTCAAAACAGCAGATTTTCCATCAAGGGCTTGTTCCTATTATGTAATGTAAGAAATCAAGAGCTCTTTCAATTATTCTCTGAGAAGACTCACCAGTGTCACTAAGGAAGCTCTAAGATTTGTAGTTTTTGTCACAGTTTGGTGGAAGCACTGCTTCTTGCTCACTGAAATTATCCAAGATAATAGGTAGAAAGCATGACACGTAGTAGGTGTCCAGTGTTACTTCAACTATTCTTGCAGGGAAGCACACAGTAGAAACAACTCATTGTTACGATTGAGATCTCTATGTCTTCCTTTGGAGAGCAACAGATCATCTTTTATTTCAGCATTTAGTTCTTTTCCTCACAAGTAAAGATTAGCCACTGTTACATACTTCACTTTCTGGGATCTAATGGTTCCTTCTGGGTGTATAGAGGTTGTCAGTTTTGCTCATTCCAGTGCAGTTGGGATGAAAATTGAGAAGAGAAACTATAGTGACATCTCAAGTGTGTACCAACATGCAACTTTTCTTGAACATGCACACACACACACATGCACACACATATAATGTTTGACAAAATAAAGAAGAGGAGGCTGCAGGGGATAAAAAGAGAATTTTTTTCAGGGAATGCCAGGTTCCTCAGAAAAGGTGCCTGAGCTTCTAAAAAGAAGCCTGCTAAGAAAATGCTTCCATATTCTATGAACCCAATCCATCCTGCTCTTACTTCAGAGCAACTTATTTGGAAGAGCTGGGTTCCCTACAAATAGGCCAGTCTGATTAAGTTAAAGAATTGATAAAATATACCTCATCCTCAGAAGCACCTCAGGCTATTAGGTATTATTCCAGTGTGTTATTTCATTAAAGGGAAAATGATGGGGACAACAGACAACAAAAAGTCTATGTTAATTTTTAATAGCAATGCATTTGCTCTATTTGGGTGGTGATTTATTCATGCATTTCATAATAAATACATACGGTAGCCCAGAGATATCTCTATCTGCATCTCAGGGTAGGAACCATATATTTTATTGGGTTGGCTCTAAACAGAGAAGAGAATTATATCTAAATGATCAAGGAGTTAGCTTGTGGGGCTGCAAATATTCTTTTAGTGGCTAAAGCCACATAGTCTGTCACCTTCTTCCCCCATCCAACCCTTTCCTAAGATTACAGCTAAACAATACATCTCTGAAATCCCAATTCTGATGATTCACGATGTCTTTTTTTTTTTTTTTTTTGCCTACTCCTATATCATTACATTTGAAGAAGAGAAATAAAACAAGAAAGAAAATTTCTGGAAGTCTTCTTCCAAGTCAGTATGGTCTCACTATCTTTACCCAAGTAGCCAAACAGGCTGGATATGGGTTTCTGTGTGTCTAGGAGTTAAGCATTTCTTCTGACCATGCTTCCAACTGAATTAAAGAGAACGACTGAAAACCATTGGCCAAACTACCTGGTGACCTAAGCATAGTATCATTCACATTGCAATAGCAACATGAAAGTTGGTTTTAACCACTGATATCAATGATATCTCAAAAAGTACAGCTTAATGGAAAGTATCTCTGCTGTGGATGGGGACTAGGTTTCCACATTCGTGCTAAATGACTCTGTGACTCTCCTAGCATCAGTCTCTTCAAATTAGCCAGGACAAAGGAACACAAACACTGAGATCCATCTCTTAGGAGAACAAACAAAAGAAAACAGTATTATCTTTCTACTTCCTCAGCAGGCATCTTACATATAGGAAATGACACGTCCACAGGCTGAAAAGTTATTTCAGCATTTTTATTTCAATCCATGCTGACAGTATCCTTAAACTCTGGGATCGCACATCTGAATCTTAAGTAGGTTTTGTTTTCATATTAACCTGGCTTGATTTTGGTTTTTGGTTTTTGTTTGTATTTATTTTGTCACCAGTTGGAATGTACTGGGATTTGGGGGTTTTGAAATATTTTTAAAAATCCATTGTCCTACTACGGTGAAAGTGATTTCACCTCTAAGTGTCAAATGTTTCCCCTCCACTATCCCCGACATAAGGCTGACTCCATTCATATCAGCAAGAGGAAGAGTCACAGCTTTCCTCTAAAGACGGCACTCCAAAGATGAGATTCATTTGGAATTTCTCCTAATTACTAATCAGGTTTGTCAGAAGATGGTCTATAGAAGCTTAGAGCAGTTTGCACTGCATCCCCCAGAAGAACATCGGCAAATGTGTAAATGTCAACAATTTGAAGCAGTTTTCTGTCACTTTCTAAGTATCCTTTGGTTCTGAAGCATGCTCTGAGGAGGTATTTCCCTCTAAACACTTTCTGTGTGGACTCAGAACTGGCCACGGATATATGTAAAGACAGAACCAGGGGGACCAAGGGGTGGAAACGTAATCATTAAGATGAGCAAGTCCATACAAGTTTCTCAAACTAAGTTTTCCACTTAACAAAGTTATGCCTACATGCACACATATTTTGGGGTACATAATAAGATGACAGTCTTCTTCACCATTATAAATGTTGGTTCTTATTATTATTGAGAGCTTGAATCCATGTCTTAATTGACAGATTGACACCATACCAGAATTTTCTTACCCACTATCTACATTACTCAGTGACATTATCCATCCAGTGCCTGTGAGTATTTATGTCTGGGAACCTCTAGCTGGAGTTGGGGTGTGTATATGGGGAGGGATGGTAAGAATAGTGTACCTGTGTATAAAAGGCCATTAATATTATGTCATGTCAGGTAATTTGGACTTGATTTTTAATAATATTTATACTACACCAGTATTAAAACTAATATACCTAAACACAATACCTAGTACTTTTTATGTGCTTATCAAATGCTCAGAGCTGTATTAAGTACTTTATATGCATAATCTTATTTAACTTTCACACACCCCTTTGAGATAGGCTGAGTTCTTCACTTTAGGGATGTTAACATGTCTTTTCTTTTATGAAATGATGTTAAATAGATGGCAATTTTTTTTATTCTTATGTTAATCCCCATACATTACATCATTAGTTCTAGATGAAGTGTTCCACGATTCATTATTTGTGCATAACACCCAGTGCTCCATGCAGAACGTGCCCTCCTCAATACCCACCACCAGGCTAACCCATCCTCCCACCCCCTCCCCTCTAGAACACTCAGTTTGTTTTTCAGAGTCCATCATCTCTCATGGTTCGTCCACCCCTCCGATTTCCCTCGCTTCATTCTTCCCCTCCCGCTACCTTCTTCTTCTTCTTTTTTTTTTCTTAACATATATTTAGATGGCAATTTTTTAAATGTTTAACAAAGTCTTAGAAGTCATAAATTGGTTCCCAGTATCAAAATTCCAAAAATCTTGTGGTCACTGCACTAAGAGATCTTCCCACTGTACAGCCACCCACCTGTCCCATACTCTGCACCTTGGATAAATGGAAGGTGGAAGGAGTTTCTCATTTCTTAAACTTTTACTGGGTGATAGACCTTCTATCATGTATATCATGTGTATGATCTCATTCAATCCTAAGTATAAAACAACTTTGCAGGGTTATTATTACTTATTCCCAATTCTGACTGGTAAGGAAACAAGCTCGGAGAGATAAGTAACTTACCTAGGGTGAACATGGCCCAAATAATAAGTGGCACAGGCAGGATTTGAATCCAGCACCTGTGTGGTTCCAAACATCACATCCTTTCTACAACACCCCGCTAGTGCGAGGGCGCCCGCAAAAGATTTGAGAGATAAATTGGTAATTTTTTTAAATTTTATTTATTTATTTGAGAGAGAGCACAAGTGGTGGGGGGGGCAGAGGGAGCAGGAGAGAGCAGACCCCCCTGCTGACCAGGGAGCCCAACACGGGGGCTCAATCCTAGGAAGTGGGGATCGTGATCTGAGCCAAAGGCAGATGCTTAACCCACTGAGCCACCCAGGTGCCCCAGTAATTATTTTATTATGGTAAGTGAAATAAGTCAGTCAGAGAAAGACAAATGTCATGATTTCACTCATGTGTGGAATTTAAGAAGCGAAACAGATGAACATAGGGGAAGGAAAAATAAAATAAGATGAAATCAGGGAGGGAGACAAACCATAAGAGACTCTTAACTATAGGAAACAAATTTAGGGTTGCTGGAGGGAGGTAGGTGGGATGATGGGGTACCTGGGTGATGGGCATTAAGGAGGGCATGTGATGAGTACTGGGTGTTACATAAGACTGATGAATCACTAAACTCTACCTCTGAAACTAATAATACTGTATATGTTAATTAAATTGATTTTAAATTTTTTAAAAAACTTAAAAAAATTAAAAAAATAAAGTGAGGAAAGAGAAAACTTTATCAGACACATTCCCAACTGAAGATTCCACAGACTCTACTTAGTGATTCATGGATACTGTCTTTCGACAGGAGAAAGCAATTTGCATAGCACATACCTATGTGATGTACAGTTTATGTGTTTGACTGGAGGTAAAGAGCTGGGCTCTCTGGAAATATGAAACTGCATTCTTAGCACAGTTACAACTCAGTCTTTGTTCCCAAAGACTCATCAAATACATAATATGTACCAGATATTGACAGTTTCATATATATATATATATACAGGATTAGGCATTCCTGTCTCTACAATGAATGTGAGAAGACATTCCAATCCAAGGAGCTTTTGTGAGGCTTGAATGGCTGCTAATCTTCCTTTTCTTCTGCCTCATTCCCTGCCAGCTTCATTCAGAGAGGACAACAAAGAACTTACCCCCTCAACTCCCTCTGGACATCATTGGCCTGTGACCTTGGCCACATGGTAGTGGCAGGAAGGACTTGACCAGAATCCCATCCATTTTCCCTCCCCCTCTGGGTGGTCAATGAGCTGGAAAATGAAGGACACAATGCAGGTTTACGAGATCATAATTAGGTCACAGCTGATCCCAATTTCCATCATCTGGCAGCTGGGGCCAGTGGACCAGCACATGCTATCCAACCATTTTCCAGTGGTGCCCAGCTTGAAAACATCCTTTCTTCAATATAATACCCCCTCCCCAAAGCTCCTAGGAGAGCAAAAACAGCAGGCCCCAGGAGACCCAGCAATACAACTCTTCTCTATATTGGTCAAAAAAGTCTTGGAGGGCTTTGGGAGCAACACTTTAAGAGAGGAGGCACATGCAGAAGACAGCGAGGAAGAGTGAAGGAAGCCTGGGAAAGGGAGGACGCAGCAAGAGCAAAATAGCCGTCTTCCAATATTCTTGAGTGGGCTATGGACAGAAAAGCATGGCTCAGAGAGGAAAAACTGCAGCCATGTGACCTGGGATAAGTCACCTAACTTCTCTGTGCCTCAGTTTTCTTCTATGTAAAACTGGAATAGTAACAGTACCAATCTTACAGAGTTACTAAGAGGAATAAATGTAACCTATATATATACAAAGTACCTAGAATGGGCTGGGTGCAAAGTGAGCTCTATATGAGTGTTAACTTGTTATTATTATTTTAATTAGCCAAATTTGGGCTCAACACAGACTTTTTTCTAAAAATTATAAATAAATGTAAAAAAAAAAAATGACCTCCCTTAAAGGCATCACGTAAGCTGGTAAGCTTCCCATCACTAGAGATATTCTATAGCAGATGCTGCAGAAAAAATCCCTCTCTGGGTAGAACAACATTTAAAATGGAATAACAATATGTTTAATGGCACTTTAGTGCTTTCAGATATTCTTCCCACATGATTTCGTTTTCAAAGCCAACCTGTGAAGTAAGTAGGGTAAGGAGTACGCCCACTGCACAGAAGGTAAAATGGAGGCTCAGGTAACTCAGATGTCTTGTCTAAAGCCAAGCAGCCTTATTTGAAAGTTTAGAAACCCCCAGCAGCTCCAAACAGAGAGCTCTTCTGTGGCATCTTGGAACCGCTTCTCCCTCCACCTCGCCTCCCTGCCTCATCTCAACCACCCGGGATTTATCCCTGGAGCCTCCTGCCCACACCTGAATCCCTCCGTCTCAGCCTAATCCTGACATCTGCTTGCTTGAACCTCCAGAATCCCACTGCCTCACAAATCTCCCCACCTAATCCTGCATTTGTCTGTCAAGGTAATTTGTTTACCAAGGGAAGGGGAGGGAATTTTTTTTTTTTTTCCAAGATGAAACCTCTGCTGCAGCTTAGCTTGAGGTTTGTCTCTAAGGTTCAAGGAAGAGGCTCAGAAATCATAAAACCAGAAGGGCGAAGGCCTTCCAGAAAGTGGTCATGCCCACAGAGGGCGATGAGAGAGAATATCCTCTGTGTGTGTGCCCTTGGTATGCATGACATACTTTCCCATAGTTCCCCGTAAATTACACATCCACGGGACATGCTCACATTAACCAGTCTGTCCCCGTCTCAGAATTATGGGAAAGGTAAAGGCCAATGCCAAGCACTTTGGCAAGAAAGACAGTACGTGGTTCAATTTCAATAATATCTCACAGGGGCACAGGGGAGATGGATGGCTTGGCAGCCACTAAGAGCTTCAGGCCCATAAACCAGATTGCCTGAGAGAGCAAGTCAGTTATTTTCTCATTCATGGTTTCCAATGGCACCAACAAAGCTTGAGTCATCAGAGTCCCTGGAGAGAGATTTTCAGCCTGTGCACACATTTGTGCTCATTAATGTTGGATGGCCCTCGGCTATCTACACCAAACCTTAACATCCAAGCCCTCCCTCTCCAGGGCCACCCTTCACTTTCTGCTCCTGGGTGCATATATCTGATCTACTCCCTTCACACACTTCGAGGGAGCTGGGTCTTTTAAAAGAAGGAAATGCCTGAACTCTCTTTTCCAACCCATCGTAAATGCAGGCTGTTTAATCTCTCCTCTGTCTCTCCTTTGATCACTCCTTTTTCCTTTCCCTTTCCCCTTGCCCTCTCCTCCCTACCCCCCACCTCTTCGTCTATCTTAATTTTCTTTCCTCTCCTTCCCTCACTGTCTCTCATCTTTCTTTCTTCTCTTGTCTTCTCTTTTCTTCTCTCCCTTCCTTCAACTGACTTGGCAGTTTCCCCTCCATTTTTGACTTTTTCTGATCCTACACCTCTACCCCCTTTCTCCCCCCACAGATTGTTAGTAATGCAATACCAGCACAAGATAAAGTTTATAGAGTCCAGATTCCTTTTGCTCACCTTTGGATTGTTACTCTCTAAATTAATTTCTTGTGTCTCAGATGTTAAATTCCACCCAAATGCGAGCTTCTGGAGTCTCTAGAATGCAGGGCAGAGTTTTAGACCATGGGATCAACTGTTCTTTTTTTTTTTTTTTTCCTTTAAAGCTATATCTCACCCTGTGTCACCCTGTGAATTGTGTGTCCAGCAAAATTCATATGTTGAAGCTTTCATCCCCAGTACCTCAGGGCCTTTAAATGGTGATTAAGTTAAAATGAGGCCATTAGGGTAGGCTCTAATCCAACATGACTGCTATCCTTACAAGAAGAGGATATTTGGATGCACCAAGAAACAGCAGGGCTGTACACAGAGTTAGGGCCATGTGAGGACACTGTGAGAAGGAAGCCATCTGCAAGCCAAGAACAAAGGCCTCAGAAGAAACCAAGCCTGCTGACATCTGATCTTGGACTTCCAGGTTCCAGAACTGTGAGAAAATGATGTTCTATTATTTAAGTCACCCAGCCTGTGAGATTTGGTGGTGGCAGCCCTAGCAAACTGATACACTCTGTGAAGTAAATAGGATGTATATGATGTAAATATAGGTATTTACCTGTATTCTCTTGCATTTTGGAATTTGGACAAAAAACTACCTCACGTCTATCAAGTTGTTGTTCTCCAAGTTGAAGGATAAATCTTTTGTAAGGCAAAAAACGACAAAAATCTACCAAGACAAGTAAGCCCTTGGCATCTTTCTTCCACTAGCATGGTCCAGAGATAAAGAGAGAACTCCAAGGCACCCAGTGTTGTGAGCACCCAGGAAGCCTATCCTGGCCCGCCTGAGTTGGAAAGACACAAGGATATTTGTATATCAAAGGAATTCTTCAGAGACAATTGACACTGATTTAAATAATACTTCAAAACTGTCAACCAGATTCCTCCTACTAAAAAAAAAATCATTTGAGGGACGCCTGGGTGGCTCAGTGGGTTAAGTCTCTGCCTTCAACTCACGTCATGATCCCAGGATTCTGGGATCAAGTCCCGCATCGGACTCCCTGCTCGGCAGGGAGCCTGCTTCTCCCTCTGCTGGCCACTTCCCCTGCTTGTGTGCTCTCTCTCTGACAAATAAATAAATAAAATCTTTAAAAAAAATCATTTGAGAAGCCAAACAACAGAAATTTTAAAACATGAATGAGAGAAAAAAAATCTACATTGTAAGTACAAAACCAGGCAGTATCAGTACATTCAGAAGGTGCCAGACCATGGAAGTGACCAGAAAAGGAAGATTATTAAAACTCAACTTATAGGGACCTACAGACTTCAGTTTGCTCTTAGGCACGTACAGAAATTAGCTTATAGATTCTTGTGAGTCCCAAACTTTAAATTCTTTTGGAAGCCCCTTCACTCTATAGTCTTGAGGTTTGCATACAGAGGTCCTTCTATTAGTTGGTTAATAGAAACAATCTGAATGGTCCATGAATGGCTCTTCTCTTGACTATAACCAAAACCCCTACTATTTTTATGACTTTTCTTGTGCCCAGATAAATCATGAATGCAGGTGATTATAGGCCCTGACATTACCCTGAAGTAGACAAGACCACAAAACTCACACACATAGATGCACGTAGAGTTTATGTGGTATAGCTAACTGTAACAAGCTGGGGAAGAAAAGGAAAAAGAAAACAGACATGGAGATGTCATTTGTGATCCAATTTTCTTTCTTAAGCCTATTCTCTTAGCAGATAAGCCCAGATTCTGAGCAACATCACTTCCACCATGCCGGAAGGGCAGAGGGAGGCCATTAGAAGGCTTCCCAAATCTACAACACATAAATGGACTCTGTCTGGCTCTAGGTGAGCCACTGTCCCCAGGCAGAAGTACCTCTACACTTGTCCCCTACATCAACAGATCGAAGGAAAGGTAAAGGCAGAAACTGAATGGGACAGAGTGTACACCTGTTCATTCGACAGGTTGGCCTCTTAAGAAGAAGCTCACGGATCTCAAGGGAAGAGGAGGCAGCTCTTATTGACACAATGCCCTTAAGAAGGGCTCACACAATGGCTCACACAATAGTGAGCCATTCCAGAGCATTCACCATCTACCTCCCAACTTGGACTTGAAGGAACAGGGACAAGGAAGGCCCAGAGAGAACATTCACCCAGGCTGACCTTCCAAATAAATGACCTCTCAAGATGTTAGCCTTTAAAATTAATTTTATTTTGGCAATGTTAACGTTCAAAAAAGGAGTAAGAAGCACCACAAGCCTATTACTGCCCAGCTTCAACAATTACCATCAACATGGTTTCATCTAACTCTTTTCGTTTAAGAAAATACCGAACGTGATAAAATTCAGCCTTTTGGTATGACTTCCAGATCAGTCTGCATGTAGAGCCACCACTAATGAGAATACAAAGAGATGTAAGATGTCAACAAATGACTCTAAAGTGGAGTTCCATTCCTGGGCCATCTGCCTATAGTGTACTGCGAATTAATATCATCTCTAAATTCAGTGATTCATATTTTGTGACCATACTGCATTTGGTTTTCATGTTAACAGCAAATAATTTCTTAAATGTTAACATTTGAAGGTTATTGTAACTATGTTTTCGCATCTTTTGATTTTACCAATGTGCCAGGAACTTTAAAGCAGAGAAGAGAAAGGAAAAAAGAAAAGAAACAAAAAGGAAAAAGAGATCAAGGGCTCTCTGAACCTCTGAAACTTCGTATCCCCAAAGAAAAATTTGCTATGAATTAAATTCAGTGAAATGATACTGATAACAGCAACAATTTGTTGTGTGTTCACTATATGTCCACCATTATGCCATGCCCTTGAGAAGAAAACTCCTTGAATATGGAATATGCCTTATTCATCTATGTCCACTCCACAGTGCCTTGTACATAGGAGGTGCCTCGTCAATATATGTCTGTTGGAATTACGTAAAAGCATTTCAAAAGACATAAAGCCCTAGGAATAAATGGAAAGGAGAAAGGGGTGGAGATTAGTTACTGTCAGTCCAAAGGTAGCAACTTGTTTTGAGAAACTAATCCCTTCCCTTTCCTCCAGTTAGCTTACTGCCTTCTTAAATCATTTTGCAGTTCCCCTAGTCAGGGGACACACAATTCCTTGTTTTGGGGTGTGGTTTCATTCATCTAATAAAGAGACGTGGAGTTCTTTCGTTTACATCCTAAAAGTATACAGTCACCAGTTGGCCCTGTCTCTCCTGAAGGCAGAGCTCCCTTTGGGGAACCTCAGGCTGTAATACTGTAGCCCTGGAGACTTCGCGGTGGAGGAGGGTTGGCCCAGAGTACAGAGGATAAGGTAAGGAAAGAGTTAATGTGTTTTAGGGGTGGCTGAGTCCATCTCAAAACAATAGCTGGTACAATTCATCTTCTATACCATCCCATTTCTTCTGCACTAATTCACAGTCATTATCATGTCCAGACAAGCACCCCATGCTTCATTTACTGCCATTAATTAATTCCCACCCCTTCTTTTTTATCTTATTTTAAAAGAGTGAGGGGGGAAATATCCCATTCTCCTAGGGAAAGAATACAGGTTTAATAGTGATGGGCAGCTGGCTTTCTCTAATGCAGATGAGAAAAGAGAAGAACACGCCAGCTCACTGCAGAGCTCGCCCGACCATGGCCGTGGCCACACTTTTCACCTCCTGTCACTACCCTCAATGTACACCCCCACTCCCAGCCTCTTCCCATCTTCAAGCTCAATGTTCTGATACCACCTCTTTACATGCACTGAATTACAAAGAACGGTGATGGGAGAGAATGGCCAACCTTGGTTGGACACACGTCCCTCACGAAAGGAAGATACCCAGTCATAACCAAGGAGCACAACTCACATTTTCCAGCTCAGCCACTGAAACCTACAGCTTCACCACACAGAATAATGACTCCAACTGGTAACATCCCTGGATGTCCTGCCCACCTCTCAAATGGGTAGGCCAAAGGGCTAAAGAGGTGAGTTAAACTGAAACATATAACTGTTCCTATTAGAAACACTCTTCTGTGAATGTGTGTGTTTTTCCCCTGTCATTTGCTCCATAACTGAATTATAGAATTCCCCCATCTGTATTATTTATTATGATCTATTATTAAACTCTGTGGCACTAATGTATTATTCAGCAGGTGTATTAACACTCTGCATTCCTGGCATTCTACCTGTATTAATAATTCTGCCTAGTGAATCCAAATGTATCTCCATGATGGGTTTTTTGGCGGGGAGGGAGGGAGAATTGTCAAAGAATATGCCTTGGTTCATATAAAGAATGACTTGGCCTCTCCTCAAAAGGAGGCTTACACTGGAAAATCCAGCTGGCGCAGGAAAATCCACATAATACAAATCATGAGCTAAAACTGCCATAATTTAGTTCATACCCTTGGCAAGCCATACTTCTCTGGACCCTGATTTCCCCATTTACAAAATGAAATTGTTGGGTGAGATGAACTCTGGGGTCCCTTTTAAAAGCTCTAGAGTTCTGCCTACCTAGAGTTTAGCCAGTGAGTTCTACATTTCCCTCTCTCATCTGGAATTTCTCAAGTGAACATGGAACATTCTGAGTTCTATTTCTGCCTGAATTTTCTTACTTTCTCCATACCATTGGAAAAGCGGCAAAACAAAACTTGGGTTGTCTCTCACCCGTATAGCATGGATCAGAATCTCCCTTTGTATGAATTAAATACCTTGGTAAAATTTTTTAAAAGATATAACCAAGAGCCATGTTCTTGGAAAAGAGAGAACACAGTTTAAATAGCAAAGATTATTATGAGTTGATTTGTTGGCTTCTTTCTTGGATGTACCAACAACTTGCAATTTTCAGAAAGCTCTAGCTCATCTTTTCCATAGCTGTTAACGCTCCATGATGACGGCAGTAAGAAAAATCTCAGTTGTGACATGAAACCAGCAACTAGACACATGAAATATGGAGGAATTTAGGAGAGTCACTAATTCATTCCCAACAAGTTAGGCAGCAGGTTCACTGTCAATGTAACTTTCCTCCTAAAGATTCAGGGGTTCTAAATACATTTGGTTCTTTTGCTTAAACCAAAGTCTGGATGTGGTCATTTTTATGATTACTAGTTCACTGTATTTTAGTGAGCTCACTTTTACTAGGATCACTGGAAATAGCCTTTAACACAGGGATTGGGAAACAGAATTTAGCACATTAAGAACTTTAAAAAAATAAACTTATGGGGAAAGGAGAAGGTTTCTAAGAGGCTAGGGGTGGAGGGAGATGGATAATAAGACACATCAAAGAGGGACAAATAAACCAGAATGACCTAAAATAAGGAGAGTATGGTAACATCTAAATTGGAATACATTATAGATTAGTAACCAATGCAAAGCACCAGAAATGACATTAAAAGGAATGAAGGGGCAATGCTGACTAATTACGAAATCTGCCACTCTAACACTTGCCTCTTGATATAGTTAAGAAGCTTCATTCAAATTATCTCAAGGTTATTCACAGAAATAGACCCAGAAGGTCACTATTTTGTTGTCATATTATCTATTCTTTTTGTCAAAATAGAACAAGTCTAACAATATGACCAATCAAATCAGTAAGGTCTAAAGTCCTTGTTGAAGCATATGGGACACATACTAAAGAATATAACAGAGTTTTGAATCAGTCCATCAGGCAATCCATTGACAGGTTTTTATGGAGGGCTTACAGTGTGCCCATCACTGCTCAGTCCTGATAGCAATTCAAGGGGCTTGGGAGAGGGGAAAGGTCTAACCCCAGCTATTTCATTGTCTCCTTTTGTGAATGCAAATGAAACATACAATCTAGTTTGACAATATTTATCAAGCCTCTGTTATGAGATACCCATAGCCCTGGGTATGCAGGAAAGCTAAGAGCTAGCAAGGCTAACTCTCTGCCTCAATCAGACAGATAAGGGGAATAATAAGCAACTATATAAATAATGCTTACACAAAGCATAGACAATAAGTTTGAATAGCCTTGGTTTCCTGATTTATAAATTGGAAACAAAACCAATTAGCAAGAGTATACCGGCTATTTGAACTTGGGAGTGTGGGACAAGACATAGCAGTCCACTGATATAAATACAGCCAAAGTTTTGCATTTGTGGGAGATGAGATGAGTTCTTTGGTCAAAACTCAATGCTTTTTATCAGGATTTACAGTATGTAGTTTCTCTTTTTCACAGGGCTTACCTTTGGTTGAATCCTTGATATAACTTGTTTACATAGATAATATATCTTACTCAAGTGATTCAGGTTCTGGGGAAATAAAGGGTGCGGGAGATACCTTAAAAAGTTAAAGAGAAGCTCAAGAAGCAAATATTTCCTCAAAGAATGCTAGAATATAAAAGTAAGAGTCAGTTCAGAAGTGGGATGAGCAAAAATATCAGAGGTCTCTGAAGGCCCTAGGAAGAAATCCCTTTTCTGTTGGTGCCAGGAATCCAAACTGAACATTCCTACATTTTTCTCCATAGAAAAGCCTCCAGTATTACTATGAAGACAAACACCTTGAAGGCTATTTTCTCTGTGCGACTCTATTTTCTTGTACTCAAATTGTCTCTTCTCTAGTATTTTCCTCACTCTTCTCTTTATCTACCTTAAAACTGATCACTCCAGTTAATTCTCTTATGACATCTCTTGGTGCTCTTTTTCCTTTGTGTGGGGTGTGTGGGAGGTGTGTGTGTGTGCCCATACTTTGTTTATTTACAAAATAGCTCTCTTAGTCTTTGGGAATCCCTCTTCCTACCCCCCCAGTAGGGACCTATGTGGAGCTTGTTTGTGTCCACCCTCTGCTTTTTGTCCTAGTTCAGATGTGGCAATTCCACTTCAGCACTTGCTTCAAGAAGGAAAGCAAAAAATACAAAGATAGATCAGCTTTAACTAAGTTCTAAATCTCTTATTACAGGTTATGGGCAACCCAGGGTGAAAGAGGAAACGTATAAAGAATGCATATTACTTCTCTTCTCTGTGAAATTCAAAACACATTGCAGTTATCCATCTTGATGGTCAAAACCCTCAGACTTTGCCTGGACTCTACTGTGCTGGTGGGTTTCCATGACAACAGATGAACCAACCCCAAAAGACCTTACTGCCACATCTCTATCATCACCAGAATCAAGAAAAATTCCTCCTCTAGCAGGTCTTTCCTTCCTTCTGACTGGGAAATAGTTCTTCAGTGAAAGCTAACATTTTGCAGGTGGGGGTGAAGGAAGTCTGAAACATGAAAGAAAAAGAAATAATCCGGGGCGCCTGGATGGCTCAGTCATTAAGCGTCTGCCTTCGGCTCAGGTCATGATCCCCGGGTCCTGGGATCGAGTCCCACATCAGGCTCCCTGCTCAACGGGAAGCCTGCTTCTCCCTCTCCCACTCCCCCTGCTTGTGTTCCCTCCCTTGCTGTGTCTCTCTCTGTCAAATAAATAAATAAAATCTTAAAAAGAAAGAAAGAATCCTATCATATCCACTATAATCTAAAACAGTTGAGAAGTATTTGATAAAAGTGGCCAACCATATTGTAAGTCAGCTAAGATGCATTTTGCACAGAGACTATCACTCACTAACAAAATGTTGATTGTTTTATAATTTTTCTGCCAAGCCTGCCTCTCTCTCACCTATGAACCCTGAGTTTTGGGGAAAGATCATTTTATCAGTTCTATTTATCCTACACTCATACACCAAAATGTCATGGTAGACTTTATAGGTTTTTCTTCTGGCCGACTCACCTCCTGCCACTATCACCCATCCCTGGGGAGAAAACCATACATTTGACAAAGTCTCCAGTGACCTTCCCTTCTTGCCCACTAAAAGGGGCAGAAAGAGAAATCACAAAGGAAAAACAGCCTAGAGTGAAGATAGAACATGGACTAGTGGGGGGAGGGGTGGGCAAGAGAACAGAGAAAATAAGGAAAAAGAGGAAGAAAAATACATTGGCCCAGACAGGGAGAGAAAGGGGAAGGAAATCCAGCTGAATACAGACTTGACTAGGTCCTCATCTTAACCATGTGTCTCCTCCATTTCCTCTATAAAAGTAGGAATAGTATAGGGATGAGATGAAAAAGCAAAGCTACACAATGTCTAAATGACAGAGAAAGAGACAGGGGAGGTAATATTATTAACTAAAAAATACATCCTGAGCATTAACATTTTAAATGACACACATAACTCTTAGGACACTGACTTGCATAAAGTGAACACAAAGTATTCATTATATAGCAAATTCTTTATCAACAGCTCAGGTCAATTATGAAAACAATTTTTTCCCTCATTCGCTACATCTTAAAATATATACCCATTGTATCAGAAGTACCTTATTTCATTAGAGATTCCTAGTTGCCACCCAGGATTAAGACTCTGGAGCTGTGGGGCGCCTGGGTGGCTCAGTCAGTTAAGCGTCTGCCTTCTGCTCGGGTCATGATCCCAGTGTCCTGGGATCGAGCCCCGCATCGGGCTCCGTGCTCAGTGGGGAGCATGCTTCTCCCTCTCCTCCCTGCTTGTACTCTCTCACTGTCTCTCCTTCTCTCTCTCTCAAATAAATAAATAAAATCTTAGAAAAAAAAAAAAAGGCTCTGGAGCTGTGACTTGGGAACTGAATTTATAACAAGTACTCTTGGTAATTCTAATATCCTCTAAAATTTGAAAGATGCTCCTCAAACCTTTATACTGTGACTGAGTGTGATTACCTAACTATGTTGAATTTGCAAAGCATGCTTTTAAAAGTTACTTTTAAAAGTGAGACATCTCACATACAACTAGGATTGTTGCCACTACCTGAGCAGATGGGTCTGTTACTGTACCATAAGTCCCCTAATAAAGCCTTTTCCCCCAAGTTTAATCTGTTAATACTTCAGAGTATCTAATACAATCTATACAGTTGTTTCCATAAAAATTGCCTAAAATAATTATAAAAATCCTTATACACTCCCACATTTAATTTATATAAAAGTAATATCTGGAGCAAGATACAAAAGAAACAAAACTATTAAGCTGCATAGTAGTTCACAAGTGATCGAGTCCAAAATAAAACCCTGGAGATCTCACTTAAAACAGCAGATTCTTGGGCATTCTAATTCAGTGTGTCAGGGAGGTGCTCAGAATCTGCATGTTAACATGTTCAAGAGCCAAACTTTAGGAAATACTTAGTACAACCTGGGCTAGTTTGACTTCAATAGTTTAAATCAGTATTTCTCAAAGCGTAGTCCCCAGACCAGCTACAATAGCATCACCTGAGGATATTTTAAAAATACAAATTCTTGGGTCCCCTCACAGATCTAATGAATCAGAAACTCTGGAGGGGGGATCCAGTAGTCTGTAGTTTAAGAAGCTATCCAAGTACAATTCATTTACATCAGCACTTAGAGTGGTGGTTCTCAATTTTAGAATGACATGGGGAGCTTTAGAAAATCCAGTGCCCCCACCAGTTTTTCAGACCAACTATATCTCTTAGTGTGGGGTGGGGGGATGGACATCAGTAATTTCTAAACCTCTCCAGGTGATCCTAATGTGTAGCCATGGTTGAAAACCACTGATTTAGAGCAATACCACTTTCTTCACTCATAAAACACGGGGATAGTCACACCCATTGTAACACACTGCTGTGTCATCAAAAAATTATTTACAGTTGTCTTGGATTTTCTAAGATCATTCACATCAACCTTGTGGATGTTAGTGGTATGACAACATTCACATCTCTGCATAGAGTTTGAGAGAGGAGGGAAAAGAGAGGTGCATCTAATCTGTTGTTAGATCAAGTTACTTACCTGAAATGATTTGAAAGTGGAAAAGGGCTGAGTTTCGAAAATGTTTTTTCAGCTATAAGCACCCTACCTCTAGATGAGAAACACACATAATGGAGCAGGGAAAGCTACCCTAGGTCTTCTTTTTCCAATCTGCCAGCAACCCCATGATTATTTCCTCCATCAACCTGGGTGAGTGGGCTGGGAGTCACTTACCCTTCCTTTAAATTGCCCCATTTGTGTCAAAGTTATTTTGTACAAAATGATAAGCATTACCCATTAATTCTTTTCTGCACCTCCTACATTTTTCCACAAGCCTAGGCTCTTAGAAAGGCTTTCTCTTTCTTCCTTCTAACTCCTTTTAAAAAGACCTTTAAAACATAGCTACCCTGTGGGTTTGACATGCTTTTCCATTCTCTGATCCCTGAGCCAACAGACAGCTAATTATTATTAAAATAAAAATGAGTTATGATCATTACCCTAAAAAGAAAATGATGCTGAATCTTATATCTCCCTCCAGGTCCAGTTAAACACCTCCTCCTCCACGAAGTATTCCATGTCAGCCCCTCACAATATTAATAACATTCCTTTCTGTCCATTCCTATAATTATTTGTGTCTCCGCAATGCACTATCTGGTGCTTAAGTGTAGACTAGGATGTACTGTTTTTAAATAGTTGTGTAATATAAAGCCATTTATTTTCTTCCAACTCACTGGTAAACTTCCCAAGGGAAGACACCATACCTTTTAGTTCTTTTATATCCCTCACATCCACAGCACAATTCTCAGCAAAAAAAAGCACAGAACAGAAATTCAATAAATATTTGACTATCCTTACACCTCTTTTATAGAACATCAAAAACATTAACCGTTGTTCTAGCTTCTCAGATACATTCTCCAAGTGAGAAAGCAAAACTAGGTTTAGGAGCCTGTCTCTAATTTCAATACGTAAGTTGAGCTTAGTTCTCACAGATCAGATAGCATATTGGCTCAGGGTGTGTGTGTGTGTGTGTGTGTGTGTGTGTGTGTCCGTGTCTACCCTAATGCTTTCTAACATGATGCTTTGGAACTTCTATGAAAATTAAATACATTTTAGTTTTTGTAACTCAATCGTTGCCCTTATTATTGCCTTCAAGTTTCTGCTTTTGTCCTTTTTAATTATTATTAGGATTAAAGAACTATTTCTCAGATATATTTAAACATTTTTATCATAGAAACCATTACAAATCTTGAAATTCTATTTTAATAATTGAAAAGACATTTGTTCCTATGGGTAGCATTTGCATTTTAAAGCTGGTCAAGGCTGAAGTAGGGTAGAATTTCAAAGCTGATTTGAACTGGTCATGAAACACATTAAATTTTCATTCTAAAAACAATCCTGTATTTTGAGAAATCACGCTCCCTTCTTTGGAGAAGCATAAGGTTTAGTGATTCACAATATGAAAGCTACTAAGTGTATTTTGGAGAATACACATCATGCTCAAATATACATTAAACTTACATTAAAGAGTTTCACTGCGTTCTTAGCATATAATTAAATTTCTATGCAAACACGATCTATCCCCTCGATCTTCACATATACTTCTGTAGCCAGTGTAAATAGAAAGGTGCGCTAGAGAGGTGTGAAATGTAGAAGATGAGTGAGCAAAATCTCTTGTATGATTAAATGGGGAAAAGAGGACGCAATGGTACGGGAAGTGATTCTCTAGACAGCATAGGAAAAGCAAAAGAGAAAAGAAAAAAATGGTGAACACCCATAAAAGGAATTACTTCCCTCCCCAGAGATACAAAAGAGAATTTGGGTGATGCATGTACCCTAGATGGAGAGTAGACCAGGATGTACAAACCTACTCTTTGGACAGGGGTTAAGAAGACTGCAGCACCCAGAAAGAGGAAGTGGAGACAACTAAGGGCTGGGAAGCTATCCACAGAAAAAGTACACCCCAAGATCTCAAATACAAGCCAAGAAAAGAAACATTGTATCTAGGGTGTTATGGAAGATAAACAGATCTGCAGTCTAATATTAACCAAGAATTCCCAGTTACTACCTGAGTCAACAACACACTTAATAACAGGCATATTGCTATACAGAATTTTTATTAATTATACTATTTAATAAAATTTTATTATAATAATGCTTGTCCTGCATTTTGGATTTTCTCAGGGGTGCTGGGGAAAAGTGAACTAATTCCAGAAGGAAATTTATATTATAAATTGATCCATTAAAAGTTACCCTGTCTCTGATGGAAAAAGTAGACACTATTTAACTGGAAAGAAAAGGAGTTCTCTAGGAGTTATATTGGCTCTCAAAGTCATATCTTTGAAAGGTTATTTTTCTCCTTAATTAGTCTAACCGGTCTCCAGGTTTATAAAGCTACACTGGCCTTACCTCTATTCCCAGATCTGCAGAGCCCAGAGCCTTTGCCCTGGCACCTTCCCAATGTGGATGCTTTCTGCAGGGCTGGCTCCTCCTTGTTATTCAGATTTCAGTTTAAATATCACCTCCTTGGAGAGAAATTCCCTCAACTAAACTAACCTAGCCTACCCACTCACTTTATCAGTTCTTATCTTAATTCTCTGGGTATCACTATCTCATATGTTTCTTGTTTGTCTTCATAATCTTTTTCCTGCCCTAAAAAAAAAAAAAAAAAAATCACCATCAAATGGAGATTTGTCTTGTCCTACCATTGTATCTCTATTGCCCAGTATTGGGTGTGGTGCACAGTAGGTACTCAATAAATATCAGTTGAATGGATTTGTTATAATTTTTATAATTATAATAATGGCCATTATGTCATTATCACTATTATATCAAAACAGTCTACTTTGGAATAATATTTACTCTACCTTTAGTATCTATTCCTTTCCTTGCTTTATTTTTCCTATTGGCACTAATCATTGTGTCACTGTATTATGTATTATTTATTCATTATCTATCTCTTTTGCTAAAATGTAAGCTTCTTTACCTATTTCGTTTACCTTGATATCCCTCACACCTAGAACAAGTCCTGGCGTATGACAGTAGCTAAATAAATTATTATTGAATAAAGCCAATAGTTACATATCATGCTTCTTCTCCTCCTCGGTCTCCTCGAAGCAATGCAAGACAACTTGCTGCTTTGCTGTTTGCCACTGAAAGTCTTCTTCTTGACCATGTTGTTGGCTCTGTGTCTGCCACCTTGGCTACCCAGATGTTCTTGGCTGATTGAATTGGAGGTATTCAATATGGCGGAAATGTTCTTTGTCTTCCCTGTCCTTCATCATTGGAAATTTCTAGGCTTTGGCTATGCTGGACTCAACTCTTCAACTCTTATTCGCCTTCCAAAGTCACACACTTGGAGGTAGTTATTCATGCCAAACTGTCTCACTATCACTACCCACCTTGAGACACTTGGAAGAGAGAAGAAGGAAGTGAGAGGAGAGCCTGGCAACACTCCAGAGTCACTTAGCTTCGGGAGTCAAAAGCAGTCACCACAAAATGCAACATAGTCTGGGTGAGATGGGTTAATTCCCATTCAGAATTCCTGGCCACCTCAAATGAACTTGCTCCCATGTGATAACACACTTGTTGTAAACTTGCAGCAAGTAGGGCACTTTCCTGGCCGCTCTGAGAGCTCAAAATTAAATAGCATACAGACCCTACCTCCAACAGCTTATCACCCAGGAGGAAAATGAACATCTGCAAAAATAATGCTAATAAACACCTGTCCAAACCTCACTGTACCCCTCTGCATGTCAGCAGTTCACTCAGTGTCATCCATGCAAACTCTATAAAGCAGCCCCTCATATGTCAGACACTCTATAGATTGAACTCTCACTGCTGGGGATTAAATAGATATGAAGTTAATATTTTGCAGTTAGCTTATGCCCAGAACAGTTATCTGAAAGTGTGGTTCCCAGACCACCTATATCAATTATCTGGGATATGCTCTACCCACTGAATCAGAATCCCAGTGGTAGGCCTGAAGATCTGCATTTTTAACACTCCCCAAGTGATTCTTCTGGATACTGATATTTGAACACCACTGGACTAAGATTTATGCAGGATGTGACATTATTTCTGTTCATGGTAAGGAGACCAGTACTTCATACTATACTGATATAGTAGTATAATGATGGGCCTTTCAAACTGTTGCTATTGGTCACCAGTCCGACCCTCTGTCTCTCTAGCAGCCCTTATGATATGGGAGCTTTCTACCATCTGTGCCTCCTTTAACATTATGGCATAGGAACAACATTGGCAACTACCAGTTCCAGCCTTTAGCAACCGGATGTCCAATTTGAGCTCATTTTCTGAGGTGAAGGAAAAGATCATGGATAGATATTAAGCAAACAGCTATGACTGCCATTAATCATGACTCTCTCTCAACACAACTTCAGGCTACCATTGCCTGATAAGGAAAGCCAGCAAACACACTGGGTCCCAAATATACTGACTTAGAATAACCTCGGTGTAGAGACCTGGCATCTGTATGTTTAACACCACTGCGGTTGCTTCTTAGCAGTTAACACACTGGTCCACAGACCAACAGTGGGGAGCCAGTGATCCAGTATAAGATCTGGGACAAATGTCTAGCTCCTAAAGATGAAAGCTTCACCATAGTCATTTATACTTCAGTACAGGCTTAATTGCTTAACCATGAATACGAATAATAGCTGTTTATTCTCAATCTACAAATAACTAGAAAGTTAACTGTACCATTCCCTGTCTCTTACTCTCTTCTTATCAGATGTGCAATGTTTAGTATTCCAAGCATGCTTGTCAGAGGATATTCCGATGATATACCACAGAAGAACTCATACTCAATATGTCTTAATATTAGCCTGCCTCCAAGCAGGCTCCCAATGATTCTTGCTTCCTGGTATTCATGCCCTTGTGCGGTCCCCTCCCACAATGAAGAGAAATGAGTTCTGCGGTAAATATGGCAATGAGGAAATGTCAGAGTGTGACCCCCAAGGCTAGGTAATACAATATACCGCCACTTCTGTCTTTGCTCTCTTGGACCACTTGCTATGGAGATGTAGTTGCCATGTCATTAGGACACCCAGGCAGCCCCCTGAAGAAGTCCACATAGTGAGAAACTGAGGGCTTCTCCAAGAACCAGCACTAACTCACAATCCCTGTAAGTGAGCCATCTTAGAACGGGATCCTCCAGCTCCAGTCAAGCTTTCAGACAACTATACCCCTGGCGGATGTCTTAACGGCTACCTTATGAAACCTGGAGCCAGAAACACCCAGCTAAGCCACTCCTGAGTTCCCATCCACAGAAACTGTTGAGATAGTGAATGTTATTGCAGTCTAAAGCCACTACATTTTGTGGTAGTTTGCTATGTGGCAATAGTATATACACCTAGTTTAACCCAAGATGGCATCAAAGCTCCAGACTCGGGGCTCTCTCTGTGGCCTGAGCAAGCATCCCAGGCAAAATTACTTCATCCTTCTCCCTTAATTTACTCTATTAAAAAGAAGTTTCACAATAGAGAGGTTCTTCTTTTAAAGAGCCTTAGTAACAGCCCTACTGTATCAAACAGGATTGGTTTTAAATGAACATCCTTGTACTTCTCTACCTGCCAGGGGAGTTGTGAGGTTTAATTAATTACAGATCTTTGGATGAAAGGAGCCCTGAGCACTGAGAATTATCATCAAACAGGACTAGCAAAATGGAAAAAAAAAAAAAAGACATTTTTCTCTCTTTGCTTGCTAAATCCATTTCACCTAAGATTTAGCAAAGGCTGAGTCACCTATTGTTTAGAGAATATTCAATTTTTGCTGAGTGCAGAGTAGAAACAAGCCAGCACAGCGGCAGAACAGGAAGCCCCTGTCCTTTAGCTTAAAATAGTCCCCTTTCCCAAAATAACCCCCAACCCCTCTTTTCGGGGGGGATAGCGTGGGCATTTGGAAAACCTGAGCTCTCACGGAGGAGCAGTGTGATCTAAGTCCCATCTAGCAGAACTATCTCCATTTATAACCAAAGGCTTCCTAAATCGTGAGCCAGACAACCCCACAGACATTTATGCCTTCCCTGGGCAAACATTAAGTGGAAGAAATACACTTTGGGGGTTCTTTTTAATGTTCTAATGATAATGCTCCTGCCAGAGGAAGCCCAGGAGACCAGAACTGATTCTCCACCTAAGAGTGATATGGTGGTTGGTAGAGGCCAGGGAGTGCAGTTTTAAAAAAAGAAATCACTAGGGCTTGATTTTAAGAATTCGAATCCTGGCTCCTCCACTCACTGAACCAATGACCTTGGCTGAGTAAGTGACTTAACTTCCCTGACCCTCCACTTCCCCATGGCAGAAACGCAGTAATATTGGTTGGACTGTAGATCCCAAGGCTTTCATGCCCTCCCTCCAAGTCCCTGGACCTCCGAATCCCAAAGGCAGTGCCCAAAGAAGAGGAAAAACTAGTTCACTGGGTCTTAATGCTGAAGATTTTCATCCCTGAAGGGTCTTGTCCATCCTCCTAGACCTTAAGAAGTAAGGTCAGGTGTGGAACTCTCTCGCTCTCCAAGGCTCTTTGGGACTTTCTCTTCTGATGTGTGTCTTTTCCTACAGGGCTACAAGATTCCAGCTTGGAAAGGCCTGGGCCCCGTCTCTTGTATCCATTCCCTATTCTCTGGGGCTTCTCAGCAGGCATGCAGGGACTGGGTTTTCCCCTTACCTAAGTAGTAAAATCAGAAAGGTAGGTCTGGCTTTTCTTTCAGGCTGTTTGGGTCTGCCAAGGTTCTCCTTGCAGTACAGAATCCTGCTCAGTGTCTGGGGGGGCTAAGCCCCACCTAGCAATAGAATGGTTCCTTTGTATTGTTTCACTCCCTCTGTGCATATATTTACCTTAGTACTTCATGGGCAAGGTGGCTGGTCTAAGGAGTTATACATATATTCCTGGACCACTGCTATTATAATCATGCCTGGATAGTATAATTATCTGTAACACCTGACTGATGTAATGATCAAGAGAAATAATGAGGATGAAAAAGTTCATAAATATTAAAGCATGGTACTCAGGTTAGTTATTATTATGGTCTCAGGAGGATCAATACCAACTTTGACCTAAAGCAAAAAGGCCTGTTCCATAAGAAAGAAAGAAAAATTGTGTGGAGAGTTGGGGGGAAGGTGGGGTAGAGGAAGTAGGCTCTGAGCAGGACTTCCCTGCCTTCAGCCACACTGGGTTAGACCAAGAAAAGTTCTGTTCAGTTCGAGTAGAGACAGTGATCCCAGGACCTTAATTATCTTGTTGACTCCCTTAGACCTCTTTGTTCTGGCAGTCACTGCTACATGACTTGGGTGTCCTCGGATCCCAGAGCCCTACTGCTTTTCTTGGTGTGTGTGTGTGTGTGTGTGTTGAACGTGTAGGAGATGAGAGGAGGAGGAAAGAGAGTGAATAAATGGAAGAATGAAGATAACTCGGGTAGCACTGAACAGTTTGTTCTGTTTACAACATGTAACAAGAGCTCTTTCAGCAAGCTTGCTGGCCTTTATAATGTGGGTTTCAAAGGACTTCAAGGACTCCCATTCCACCCTGCTCCTCACCCTAACACCATAAACCTCCTCAAACAGCCAGACTACACCACATCACAAAGAGATACTCACCCAGAGTGAAGGCCTCATCATAACGGAAGCAAGAGCAAGTCTAGACGGCATAGACTTAGTATAGATTAGGACTGACAGAATAATCCTGGCTCTAGGACTAAGTCCTGAGTTCTGGTCTAGTCTTATTCCTGACACTTACTAGCCATCTGAACTTGGGTACATTCCTGGCAGGAGTCTCAGTTTTTCCATCTGTAAAATGGGGATGTTAATACCTGCCCAGTCTAGCCACTATAAGACAGTTGTGAGGATCAATGTAAAAGGATTT
Organism: Mirounga leonina; assembly: GCF_011800145.1. Classification (NCBI taxonomy): domain Eukaryota; kingdom Metazoa; phylum Chordata; class Mammalia; order Carnivora; family Phocidae; genus Mirounga; species Mirounga leonina. Next base: position 23,466,239 of record NW_023270825.1, read on the forward strand.
GGTATACTATAAAAGGCTTCAAAACATAAAACATGATACTATACATTGCCATCAATGACACTCCGCCATTTTTACACATGTGTCTGTCCTTTCTTTCTTCCCCACTTCCATTTCTCTCTTCTCATCCGGCCCACTGTTTATCGCCTATACTCGCTGTTCCTCTTCTCTTTTTCCTTTTACCTCTGTTTATACCTTAGGGGTGTCAGGTGGACATGATAAAATCCATATGTGTTAACCAACCCATTGAGAGTCAAGACCAAAGTGAAATGGTGATTCCTTATGTAGAACATTTTTGGAAACTCTCTAAGGAAGGGTCTATGTCTTGATTATAAACAAGGTTTGTGGAGCAAACAAAAACAAACAGACAAACTTCTCCTCTGCATAAGCATAATATTGAGGTAATAAACTATGGTAATACCAACTGCATTCCTAAGTATCACCAAAAACCATGTGATAAGTACAGACGCTCGAGCCCCATCCACATTTCTGAGTACCCCCAATACCTTCTCCCCGCTCCTCCCTGGGAAATGGGCCCTTTTCATAAGCCTTCCCCACCCCAAGGGGATTCAGATGCCCATTTTGAGAAACCCTAAACCCAGGGACATTGTCAGTGGCATACCTAACAGGAGTCAACTTGTATTATGCAATTAAATATTTCCCCAAAATAGATGAGGCTTATGGAGGCCAAAAATAAACCAGAGGAAAGTCAGAGAGGCAGCCAAAAACCCAAATGATTAAAGCTCTGCCAAGAATGATTTATGAACATGGGGGAAAAGAAACCCCTTAATATTCTGTTGTTGACTCAGTGACTGGCTATAGACAGATAATCGGTCTACAAATATTTATAAGACCTTAACAACAAGAAGGTCCAGGAATTACCTAAGATGTGACAAGGTCAAAGCACAGACTAATGGGATGAAATCAAGAAGAGGCAGTTTTGGGTTCACAATCAGGGAAACACTCACATACTGAGGTCTAAGACATTGTGACTGTACCTCCTCAAAGAAAATGATGCAAGTTGCATTGTCTGGATGCTAGAGAGAGAAAACTAGACTTGAATTGGAGGACCGGTGAGTCAGGTGACATCAGGACATTTTATATTCCAGACCTTCTCAGAGAGGTTTCCCAGCATCTGTCCTTGAAACAGGATTAACCCTGACACGCCCTTGTGCTTCAAACACCAGGTGTTGATCCAGGTTGGGTTCTCAAAGTTTCTGGTCTCATCCTCCGACTGCTCGTGTCCCCATGTCCTGGCTGGCACCCAGCAATTTCATGCTAATTCTGAGCCCACCCAGAGCTTAAAGAGACCCTGTCATAGCACCCCTTTGCCATGGCTTGCAATCTGAAAACATTGATTATTCACAGTGAAAATTTAACTATTTAGGTCAGTGGTTCTCAACTCTAGCTGCACATTAAATTTACCCAGAAAGACTTTTTTTTTTTAAATACAGTTGCCTAGTCTCTATCCCAGACCAATTAAATAGATACTTTGGTAGTAAGGCCCAGGCATCAGTATTTGTTATAAGGTCTCCAGATGATCCTATGCATGGGCAGAAGAACACAGATCTAGAAAATGACTCCACCTTAGGCTGTATATTAGAATTTTCTGGGGATATTTAAAAACAATAAAACCAGGTCACATTTCTAGCAATTTGAACTTAATTGGTCTGGGGTGACACTCAATTATCAATATCTTTTAAAAGCTGCTTAGGTAATTTTTATGTGTAACCAGGTGGAGAAGGACTCACCTTATGGGAAAAGCTCCAGTAACGTCAAGCTTATTATGTCCCTCCACCTTTGACCTCTCCCATTCTGATGCCCCCTCCCCCGAATGAACTCTGCTTTTTCCGGCTGAATGTCTTCCCTCAGTTAGCAACTTCATCATCTTATCAGTCAGTCAGGGTTCCTTGGAGTCATCATTGACTCTACCCTCTTCCCCATACCAGAAAACCGGCAGAACATCTCACATATCTATTCCTTCCTAAGACAGTATCCCTCTCTCACTGACAAGGTCAGTATAATTTCCTTATATATCTCTATACCCCAACATCTTAGCTACTGGGGTAGATTGATTACAAAAATGGCTCAAATTCTTCATGCCTACCTGTAATCACAACATTTGAAATGTGAGTTTGCAGTTCTTCTCACCTACAAATAGGCTGTAGAGTCTATTTCCCCAACCTATGAACCTTGCTTCGGTCGAGAGAATGCAACAGAAGTAAGTGTATGTCAGCTCCAAGCCTAGGCCTCAAGAGGTCTTGCATGCGTCTACTCTTTTCCTTGCTTCTCTGTGATCACCATAAGAAATGTGTCCAGACCACTCTAAAAACAGGCCTAGGCTAACCTACGAGAGGATGAGAGACCATATGGAGCGAAGCCATATGCCATTCAGCCAAGGCACCAAAGACGTAAGAGAGCCCAGCCAAGATCAGCAAAACCAACTAGCTTACCTGCCGCTGACCACATAGGCAGGAGTGAGCCACTGTGCCTCCAGACCAGATCAGCAGATGTGTCCTACAAACCTGAGATTCATGAGTATTCATAAACGGCTGGTAGTTTTAAGCCACTGAGTTTTGGGTTGATTTGTTACACAGCAATAGCCAATTGATTGATATGCTTGTCTGATAAAAATCATTAGCCATGACAAAACTACCATTAACAATAATAAGACTTCTAGGAGATATATACATATATACTTATACATATATATTTCTACAAAGAGGAGGTATAGAACTACAGGAGGAATGAGAATAGTCTGTGTGTATTTGTGCGTGTGCATGTGTTATCTAAATTTTCACGATGATAATGTTATTAAAAAATCATCTAGATGACCATTTAATAATTGAATACTACTATGCAGTTTCAGGACTCCTACCTGCAGATGTGTCTACAACTGCACTTATGTCAATTATAGGATATGAATAGTCATGTGCCAGTGAGGAAAGAACAGAGGTGGACCCAATGCACAGGAGATGTGTTCATGCTAAGCAAAGGCCAAATAACACCCCTGCGCACCCTACAGTATTTCCTAGGGGTTGGAGTAGGGAAAAGTAAGGGAGAGAACTGGATGAACACACAGCATAGAGAGTACGGGCAAGGCCAAACTTTAAAAGACCTAGGCTGTAGCAGATGGTACCACAGTCACATCATTCATAAAGATTTATTTTCATATAGATTACAGACTGGTCACATTAAACAAATACTGCTTAATTTAATCTTTTTAATTGTAATTTGTAATATATAAGCTTATTTTGGTTATATACTTGTAGCACAGCATGAAACTAATCCATAACAAATTTTATTTTTGTAAATATCCAAGTAATATTGGTGTAAAAATAATTTAACACAAATTGGGGGGGTGGGGTGCTACCAACATTTTTAATCTGTAAAAAACATCTGTGTGTCCTACATGTTTGAAAAACTCTGTATTGGGTTGCTTAATCCTCACGTCCACACTATAAAGCTGATATCATGGCCCCCAAGAAACAGGTGATTAAATGGATGATAAGAAAGGTTGAGTGACTTGCCCAAGCACATGCCCTTAGCAACTGGCAAAGTTGGGATTCTGCTTCCATATCTGATTCCAAACACTGCACCTTTACTCATTCCAAACAAACTTTTTAGAGTCAACGACAAGGCATGGAAAATCTAATTATATCTATGCCCTGATAATGGATAAGCATGGCAGACAATTCTGGAGAAGGAGTAATGAGTGGAAAGCAGCAAGATGTAGCTCTAAATCCCTCATCGCAAGGAGTCAAAAGACACTGTCTCTGTTTCATAAATCAAGAAAGTATACTAGAATCTGGCTGGTAGAACAGACCGATGAACAGAAACATTTTAAAAGTTTTAGCAGCAGAGAATGGGCCACAAGGGAGTTAATTTTGCTTTTGTGTTGCTTCTGTAAACAGCTGAATATTTTTACAATATACACAAATTGCTTTTATAAATTTTGCTTTTCAGGCGCCTGGGTGGCTCAGTTGTTAAGCATCTGCCTTCGGCTCAGGTCACGATCTCAGGGTCCTGGGATCAAGTCCCACATCGGGCTCCCTGCTCAGCAGGAGGCCTGCTTCTCCCTCTCCCACTCCCCCTGCTTGTGTTCCTGCTCTTGCTATCTCTCTCTCTGTCAAATAAATAAATAAAATCTTTTAAAAAAAAATTTGCTTTTCTATTTTATTTTCACTTATATAATTTTAATTTTAAAAGTACTAAGGACAAAAACATAATTAACCTTTGCCTTTGAGGGAGAAAAAGAGATTAAGTAGACTGTGTTGTTCAAGTCTTCAGAGAATCCCTTCAGTAGGTATGGATAGATGCCCTCTGAATTCTCTTTCCTACATGATTCTAAGATTTCAAGACACCCTAGTTTCCCCTTTCAGTCATCCCAACATCCTTGCCCCCCCCACTCCTCAGTCATAAGTTGTGCTTCATCAAAAATTCTCCTTTAAAAAGATTAATAAATAAACACACAAATTAATAGGCATCATAAAAAGAATGGAAAATAGCAATAGTAACAGTCAATCCCCATAGACAAAGGTCAAGGAATATTTTGCAAATGGCAATACTGAACATCTCTGTGCTGCATATGGTCTATATAAAATAATGTGTAAAGGCTGGCTGGAGGAGGCTGCCTGGACATTTCCCTTGGTTCCAAGCAAAAATTTACTAAGCACCCACTGAGTCTAAAACAACCCGCGGAGGAGCGCCTGGGTGGCTCAGTGGGTTAAGCAACCGACTCTTGGTTTCAGCTCAGGTCATGATCTCAGGGTTGTGAGATGGAGCCCCGCATTGGGCTCCCTGCTCAGCAGGGAGATTCTCTCTCTCCCTCGCCCCCTCCTTCCCCCTACTCTTGTGCTCTCTTGCACACACGCGCACTCTCTCTACCAAAGAAACAAATAATTATTTAAAGAAATAAAGTAAAACAACCCACTGATTTGCCACAATGATTATCAGGAAGCAAGAGAATCCTGTGACCCCTATTGGTCTACGTCCCATATCCATGGGACAGAAAAGAGACACCTTTCTTCTGTGCTACACCTAATGTGCATCTGTGCCTTTAATATAATTCAGACATAAGAATACACTAAGCACCTATTATGTGTCCACCAACATGGAAGAAAGGAAAAAGAATAATTTATTGAGTACCTAGTATAAGGCAGATTTTAAGTGATAAAAATCATTATACATGTGTTTATATGTATTTGTGGTTGCTTAAAGAAATAGCAGGACAGAGAATTCCAGCAGAAGCCCAAAATTTTTCTATTTTTAGATGGTCATTCATACAGGAGGATTAGGCCGGAACACTTTTGCAAGATCTCAGGAAAATGGATTCTGTGCCTAAGGCACCAGACCAACTCCTTTTTGTCACTGAGGTGAAGAGCATCATTAGATTATTCTTAAATTACTATAACACTATATCCACAGACTTACACTAAGGATGGAAGGGCCCCTGGGAAATGCCAGAAATGGTGTACATTGACCCTTCAGTGGGATAGGTTAAAAAAACTGAGGGTTTTATTTTTTTAATCATGTTCCAGACCAACTGGTGGGAAGTAGGTAGACAGGGTAGAGTGGGTGAAGAGTACAGAGCCAGCTTAGGAATAGAGTTCTAGGGGCAAGTAGGTGTTGCTCGAAGGGTGGAAGAAAAGTAAAATACTTGGTTCCCAGTCATATAGGGCCCTGAGGACAAATGTACTCATGAGTCAAGGCCTTTTTATCCCCTACCCTTTATTCAAAGGATGACCTTGTCCCAAGAGGGGAACAGAAAGTCAGTCTCTGATTAATCTGAAACAGAAACAAAGTGCAGGAATGATAGATAGATAGATCGATTGATAGATAGGTAGATGGATGACAGTATATGGTAACAGGCCCACAGTTTGGAGGACCCACCTATGCAGCTTTATTCCCCACTGTCTCTCCAAACAAACCCTCTAAATCCAACCAGGGTCCCAATGACTCTCCCCCAATCCAGACTCATTCCAGCCTCTTTCCAGTTCACTGCACTTAATGCATTCATTCTACTCATTTGTGGAGCAAACTAATAAATGAACAACTATCACCAAGTTGAACACATAAGGATTCAAACTAATGCCAAATTCTGGATGGATACGGCTGGGACTCCCAGTGCTGTTTGGAACAGAAGCGATGTGTTGACTCCAGATTATTACTCAAAGGAGAAGACCCATGACAAATGACACATTCTGAGGCCATGAGGCCTTACCTGGGGAAAAGCATCTTGCTCTCTAACCTGTAGGAAAAGCTTGGATCAGCTGCCACCAGTTCCCATTCTCCTAATTGCCATTGCTCAACCAGTGTGTGTTCACAGCAATTTAAAATGAAGAACAGACATTCCTAAGATATGTTTTAAATTACAAGGTCATTGTCATTAGAAGAACTGCCAATGCTTCAGGAGGAAAGCACTCTACCAAAAAAGAACTATATTTAATTATAGTCATTCTGTTTATCCATTTTGCCAAGATCACTTAATGTGTAGTGATGAAGGAAAAATAAAAGGGGAAAACAACAAAGCACAAATCCTCCTCTTACTTTTTAATAAGTAAATAAATTAAGATGTCTGATACTGGGAGCTGGAGAGACTGATGCTTTCATTAGCATATCCTGATGTGCAGTTGGAGGCAGGGGAAGTTGAGAAGGTCCTTTCTCCTTGCAGTTTGTGTCCATTTGTAGTACAATGACCACTGTTGTCTCATAGGTTGAACCTGAAGGTTTTTAATTTTAAGTAATGGACAAATCCCCCATCTGCTTTTCAGAGCCAACCCATAAACTACAGGGCGATGTGGCACCCGGTGACAGCCACCCCAGGAGATCTGTCCTTCTGCCGTCTGCATTCACCTGGTCTCCACAAGAGAAAGGACGGGGCTAACAGTATCACACCCATCCCGGAGGGTGTCCACAGATCATCAGGGCATCCAAAAGGACTAGCTGGAATTCCGGGAAGGCTTACCAGAAGACCAGGAAGCTGAGTCTCCTTCTTAGAAAGAGAAGGCAAATGATCATGTTCTGAGCACCATGCAAAGGGCCTTGTGCCTGGGGCTTTATCTCATTGATCTCTCATGCAAGCCCATGGGGAAAGTATTACTCTCCTCATTTTATTAGAAGGAAATTTAAAGATCCTACAACTCTTAAATGCAAAGCTGAAGTTCGGAACCAGTTCTTTCCAGCCCCAGAGCATTGCCTGCTCAATGGAAGCAAAACTCATCTCCGATTGGGTCCGACTTCGCACACATATATATTTTATTTAGGAAGTGGTCTGAAAATGCACACTTCAATTATTCTGATTTGCTAATCGAATTTTCTGAGTTGAAAAAAAAAAATCTTAGGATTTGGGTTAGCCGTTGTCACGGCTCACAATGATCCCTGACGGCTGGGCGAACAATTCAAAAGCCTTGGAAGCTGCCCAGCCAGTTCGACAAATACCTTGTTCCCTCCTTAAATCAGGGTCAGTTCTCCGACTCATTGGTTGGATGGCTAGATGCTGGAAATGGTCCCCCCAGGAAGAGGCAAAATGTCCCATTCCCAGAATTACCTGAACACAAACTAGGTTAGAGTGTGAGGGAACACCCACACGGAATGAGCTGCATATTGCAGCAGAAGTATTCCTCTGAAGCATCTCTGTAAGAATCTTTCCGCACTAAAAGAAGGGAATAAGGAACATCCATGTGGCCACCAGGACTCAGAGCAAAACCCATATGTCTAGAGTGAACTTGATATTGATATCATGGCTCTGGACAAAGGTCTTCCCCTTTCAATACAGGTTTTACCTGATTGTGCTTCTAAACAATTCTGTAATAATGATTTGGAATTCTCCAGAACCATTCCACTGAGTGCTGAGCCTTCTGATGTTAATTAACAACACATCTCACATAGCTACACACACACAAGATTCATGAGAGTCGTACCAGGAAAACTGCTGATCAACATTTGAACATTCTAAAACATTAGTATCAGATGCCTGATTTGAACCTTGTGATTAGGATTTGACAATCTATGTGTTAGTTTGTGGACATTTAAAAATGTTTCTGTGAGTATCTGTCTCTCAGTTAAAGAGTGCTTAGACATGTGCCAACAGGCCTGATTTCAGAGAGGCTTATCTTCAGTTACAAATGAGGTATAAATAAATATTTGTGGAGGGGGGAGGAAGGGAGTTAGAAAAAAAAAAAAAGGAGCAGACAGGCTGGCTGGCTAGTTGACTGATAAACTTAGAATTATCTTCAGATGTCCACAGGAAGAAAAAGAAAAAAAAATTCCCAATATCACAAATCACCAGGCATCTTCCCCATATATTAGCCACATGCCAACTGATTAGTGACCCAAGAAAGGCAAAATCTCAGATCCAGCCCATAGTCCTTTCGTTACACTTGATTTGTGTGCATAGCCAGCCCTGTTTTGACCCTTTCTGTGCCCCTTCATTCCACTTGCTCCTGCCCAGGAAGTAGCTCCCTGAGTCAAAGGATGCACAGTCCTCTCTGCTCTTCACAACCTCACTGCACCCCACACCCCCATTACCCAACAATGTGAGGGGGTTGCAGCTTTTCACCATCCACCCCACTCTCTAGATGTCCCACACCACACCACAGATTCTCCATCAGGCTCTCACGGGAAATAATCCTGTGGGGCTGGAAAAGAAAGTCAGAATCCTATGGGATGGCCCCGTCAGAAAGAGCAGAGGCCCTTCCATGGGCTGAGATGGGGAGCAGAACAAGAGTGTAACGACATTTATGTGGTAAAAGCAAACTTTACATTCAGCCAGCATCTTTCCTTTGAGCACCTCATATGCTGAACATGAACTCATTTGCTCCGCCAATATCCCCACGAGATAGATAGCCAAGCAGGCATCATCTTCTTCATTTTCAAGAAAGGATACCCCAGGCACAAAGAGAGATTATGTAACTTGTCCAAGGTCACACAGCTAATCAGCATCCCCTATCTTTTGATGCCCTACTCAAAGTTCATACACTTTTCCCATTATTCTCTTGATTCTTTTCATTTCAGCAACAATAAGATATAACCAGGTCTCCGGCAGAAACTCCAACACATTAGCCACATGCCTCTGTATGTACACACTGGATAAATGGAGAAGTTGAAGCATGGGACATGAGAAAGGGAGATATCTGTGCTAGGAGTAGAGTCCAAATGGACTCAAAGGGAAAAGGGGGTGTCTTCCAAATGTCCGGGGCGCATCATTGCCCCGATTTCAGAGTTGGAAGAAGTCTCAGACTACATCTATTCTGATGTAGGATTTCCCCCTGCAAGGACACATGCCCCTGTGCCATATTTCTCTGGGAGTCCTCTGCTTTGTCAGAAGGTTCCAGCACAGAACTCTAGCGGAATTTGGGGAATTTGGGGAATCATAGCCGAAGAGGAGAAGGAGATACTACAATAGATAAAGTTCTTCATCTTTAATCAAGACTAAACTGTGAGTGCTGTTTGGGAGGATTAGGACCTTACTTCACAAGAAAATCTCAAGCCACAAAACTGCCTCAAAAGACATGTTCTCCTTTCGACCCTTTCTGCCACTTAAAGAGAGATAAATACACACAGAGATTACCAAAAGGAGAAAAATGGAGCACAGGGAGGAAATGGGAAGAATATGATTTTACACAGATAATTTAGGAGACAATCAACACAGTAGAGACTGCCTGCTGAGGGTTTCACACCAGAAAAAAAACAACCCACAATTGATTAGTGATGTCTGTCTTGGGCATAGATTTGGAGAGTGGTGGTACACACGCCCCAGCTTTTCCATGTCTCTAAAGTTGTCTAAGCCCCTCATTTTACACCTGAGGGTCTTTCTTAGAAGACAATTCTCCATGAACATCTCACCTTTCTGCATGAGTTGGGCAACAGGCACTGATAATCTTTTCAAGGGTGTTTGTATAGTAAAACATCTTTGAAACGGAAGATACTGTCTCTCTCCTGGTCAGAAGGCAGATTTGTTTCCTGACCACTAAACAAAGAGAGAGAAGGTCTGCCTCCCTGGAGCCATTCCGGGAGAGTAGGGTCTCCCTCTCTCCAAGAAGACTGGCTTACATTCCAGAGTAAAGATAAGGTTCTTTCTCTCTCCAGAGGGGAAGGTGAGCAAGTCACCAGAAGCCCTAGATAAAATCAGTTTCCTAACTTGGCTGGGGTGGGGAGCTCTCTTTGATACACCCCACTGCATATGCAGGTACCATCTGGCCCTGTGGGAATTGGGACTCAGAGAACAGACGCAAGAGATTGTTCTGGTTGCTGCTTTTGCCATAAGTAACCAGTGCTCTTTGTCTCTGACCCTGATCTTGTATCTTCTGTCAATATACATACTGACAATAGTGTGTGTGTATACATATACACATGCACATATACATGTATTTAAATGCAGGTGTGCATGCATGTGCACATGTATGCACACACGTATGTGTGCTGTACGTGGATGTGCGCACATGCATGTATTCATCACACATGTGTATATATGTCTGGACATTACGCACACAAACATACATTGACCACATACGTATATAATCACACATGAAGATATATATAAAAGCAGGGAACTAACTTGCTAACTTGCACACAGGCTACAATATCAGACTTTTCACAGCTTTTGACCTTAATAATTTTAATCCTGGGGCGCCTGGGTGGCTCAGTCCATTAAGCGGCTGCCTTCGGCTCAGGTCATGATCCCAGAGTCCTGGGATCGAGCCCCGCATCGGGCTTCCTGCTCAGTGGGGAGCCTGCTTCTCCCTCTCCCTCTGCCTGCCTCTCTGCCTACTTGTTCTCTCTATCTCTCTGTCAAATAAATAAATAAAATATTAAAAAAAAAAAAAACCAATTCACATACCTGTAAAAAAATAAATAAATAAATAAATAATAATTTTGATCCTCAGCTCAATGTTCTTTCCATTCACTGCAATATATTGCCAAACTCTGTTTTGATCCTTTTGTCAAAGGACCTACAGTCTCCTCTGCTAGTCACAACCTCCCCACGGCCCCCATCAAGCGACAGTGTGAGGGGGTTGCGTCTTTTCACCATCGGCCCCACATTGAACCACAAACTCTCTACCAGGCACTCATAGGAAGTAATCCCACGGGGCTGGAGAGGAGAGGCAGGCCCCTTTGGCATGGCCCCAACTGAAACAGCAGAGGCCCTTCCAGGGGCTGACATGGGGAGCAGAACCAGAAACGGTGAGGACGTTTTGTGTGGCAGGAGAAGGAAGAAGATGAATGGAAATGAGAGAGGTGGTCAAAGGGAAGAGAAAGTCAGCCAGCAAAAGAAGGAGGCAGAAACCGGGGCATGCCCAGAGAAGGCAACATGAGGACAGAACCGCATCACAGAGAGAGAAAATTAGTAACGTGGATTTTAGAAGTGTGAAGTCATAAATAGTGTAAAAAGTCCCTCCCCAAATGCTTGAGTCATTAAAACAGAAAACTCTCTGCACACACGCATTTTCATTAACATCCGCATTTAACACAGAACCCAAGCGAGAGAGCCAAGAAAACCTATTAATACGCCCCATTCCGAGGCTCTGACAGGCCTCAGGGAAGCGCACCTGGGAGGCTTTCTGGGCCTTTCTTAAGAGATTTATTTTCTCTCCCACTCTTCCAGGGATGCTGTCACCAGGAGCGTCTGATTCGAGGTCTCCTATGGTAAGGGAGGGGGGAGGTTGTCACATGCAGAGAAAGACAACAGTGCTGTTTGCCCTGCGATGTTTACAAAGGACAAGCCTGTGCCAGACACATCGGCCTGGCAGAGGCTGACAGGCCCCTGAGAAGAGGCAGGAGGGACAGCAGAGGCCCCGGCGAAGGCTGCGCGAGTGAACAGTCAGCCAGACATTTGATGCCCATCAGGAAATCGTACTTGCAAATTCATTCAAATTGATGAAGAGAAGACCAAGCCTTTCCTGAACTGAAAACATGAAACTATAAGACAGAAGAGGACTGATATTCATCAAGAGAAGCTTGGGAAATGGAGGGAGCGCGTGAGGGATCAGACAGGTCTTGAGGAGCTGGCGCTACTCCAGGAGTTGGGTTTTGCACAAAGGGAGGAAGAATAATACCCCCTTAGAGAGGGGGTGACTGGCGGCAGGGCTCTCAGCACATCAATGAGCCCCCAAGAGCCTTCTCTGCAGAATGGGGACAGTGGTACTCATCAACTTCGTGGGGCTACGGCTTGGAAAAGAAAAAAATGTTCTGAAGGCACTTGGTAAATATGAACTGCTGTACAAACGGCAATAATAATGTCAAATTTTATTTAACATCTTCATTAAGGACTCAGAGTGGAGTAGGCAGTCCGTTAATGAAATCTGCAGAGAGTTCCCGACCTGGCAACAGCTCCGCTCAGACAAGCAAACAGCCGGGGGAGGCCATGCACAGGGGACCAACGTCCAGGATCACAGGTCGGGTCCCTTCCTTCCTCAGCAGTTAACCGGGCCCTGTGAAGGAGCCTCCTCGGGGGGTGGGGGCGGCTGAGGGAAATCACCCTGAGCCTCCTCTTTGCTCCCAGCCCCCGTGATTATCCAGGTAAAATCAGAGTCCAGTGAACATCAGGAAGGATGTGAAAGCTTTTCCAATGTCCGCACTCAAGACGTGGAAAGAATGTTAGGAACTTCTCCCTCCTAAGTCTTGGTGGTGGCGGGTCGCAGTTCGGGAGTGTGGTGCAGTTATGTTACTGGGTGCTCTCTATGGGAAGTTGGTGATGACCCTCTCATGAGTTGGGCCTGCAGGCTGGGGTTCCAAGACACTGCACCCTCCCTGGGCTTCTGTCTTCACTGAGAAAAAAGTACAAGATTCTAAGCCACACCTGGACCTGTGTGAGCACTAGAGCCAAGATATCAAAAATCCACCTTGAGAGCCCATGGCTGTGCCTTCAAGGCAACCCAAATAAGCCTGTGGCAGAACCCCAACTCAGGTCTCTTCGGGACCTTGCTTACCTTTCTAGCCTCACCTGTCACCACACCCACACCTCACCTGTCACCACCCTCAAGACCTGTCTGATCACCACAGACACCTTCCATCACCACTTGCTCCAGCCAAGCTGAGCCATGGGTCGCTCCTTGACTGAATATACACACTGTTCCCTCAGTCACAAATATTCTTCTTTTCCCTCCTTCCCTGACTAAACTGACTTATCTTTTGGGTCTCAGCTCTCCCACAACTGCAGTGAGTACACTATATCTTCTATGCACCGTATACTTTCTCATCACAGATCCTGACTCAACAATTGCTTATTGATTGCCTTCTCTGAACCAGGGACTATGCAGAGGGTATGACATTCAACAAGATAGACACAATTCCAACCTCCTAGGAGAGAGAGGTTCTGAGACCTGGCTACACATGAGAACCATTTGGGAAGCTTTTAAAAAATAAAAGGTAATGGGTCTGCAATGGGACCCTTAATAATGGGTGTATTTTAAGACAGTGGTTCTCAACAATGGCAGTCCATGGAATTACTTAGGAAGATTTATAAAATACCGATGCCTTGTGTTCCCATCCCAAGGCCGATTGGATCCGACTGTCTGGCAGTGAAGCCTGGATCTAGCTATTTGCTTAAGTTCCCAAGAGATTCTAATGTATGGGCATGGCTGTGAGCCAACGGTCTAGAGGGAAGAAGAGACATTAAATACTCATTCTACGGCTAAGATCAGCCTATCTATTTACCCACATCCCTCCTAGTCTATGAATTCCTTAAAAACAAAGATCTTATCCAAGATAATATTTCCAGGACTTGGCATTATATTAGCATACAGTAGGTAATCACTAAACATTTACCGAAAGAAGCAAGGACAAACTCTTAACCATGTTGGCTTTGTCGTGTACTAGTGAGCTAAGGCTGCCCTAGCAAACTATCACAAACTAGGTGGCTTAAATAACAGAAACTTACAGTCTCACAATTCTGGAAGCTAGAAGTCTACGATCAAGGTGTTGCCGAGGTTAGTTTGCTCCTTCTGAGGGCTATAAGGGAGAATGTGTTCTATGCCTCTCTCCTAAGGTCTGGGGGTTTACGGGCAATCGGCATTCCTTGGCTGGCAGATGCATCACCCCCATCTCTGCTTTCAGGCTCACGTGGTGTTCTCCCTGTCATGCATGTCTGTCTCTGTATCCAAACATGCCCTTTTTATGAGGACACCAGTCATACTGGATTAGGACCCACCCTAACGACCTCAACTTAACTCAATCATCTGCAAAGGTCCTATTTCCAAAGAAGGTCACCCTCACAGGCACTAGTGGTTAGCACATCAACACCCTCTGGGAGGATACCATCAACCCATAACATTATGCTGGAGGAAGGAAAGGAGGGGGGACAAACTCTTAAATATCTTTGTTGAGTGGGACGCTTCCTTATCCTGGATCATGGCTCTCTGATTTGACCTCAACTAGAACTTTTTCTAGCAGCTCTTCACTAAGCAAAAAGGCACAAAGTAGGCTGGCCCTTGGCAAAATGATGAGTTAACAAAGATTGTCCGCCCTCTCTCCTCCCAAGGCACCTTACCTATATTCCAGTTCTGAACTGACTTAAAGTATCTAGCTGTCGGGGCGCCTGGGTGGCTCAGTTGGTTAAGCGACTGCCTTCGGCTCAGGTCATGATCCTGGAGTCCCCGGATCGAGTCCCGCATCGGGCTCCCTGCTCGGCAGGGAGCCTGCTTCTCCCTCTGACCCTCCCCCCTCTCATGTGCTCTCTCTCATTCTCTCTCTCAAATAAATAAATAAAATCTTTAAAAAAAAAAAAGTATCTAGCTGTCTGCTGCATCTAAACAGGGAGGAATAGACTTCTGTAGAAGATACCACATGATGTAGTATAACGTATTGCCCTCTTGGGGATGCTGGAAATTTAACTGAATAATCGGTGGGGGGGGGAATAAAAATGCTAGCAATGCCCCCAAAAATAAATCCCTAAGGTTGAAATGTAGGCATTTTGTCGGGGGAGGTCCAGGGAAATGGGGGGAGGGCAAAAGAGGACTCCTTGGTAACACCCTCCCCTCCTGACCCACCCTCTTCATCTGAGATGCATAGAGCCTTAGTGGACTTGGCTTGCTGAAGGATGGTTCTAGGTCACTCTAGGAAAGAGGAAGCCTCTTTAGAAAATACTTCCACTCCATATTCGATCCTGATGTCATCAGTGATTAGTTACCATATTCTGTGAAGTAGGCATTCATATTTTTCTCCTACTGGAAACTCAGAGCTTGACCTATGTTCACCACACAAGTTGGCTCCCTTCTTTAGGGTTTCACCGAGGTCTCTGGACCTGGCCTGGTGGCAGTCTCTGCTGGGCATGGCACTAGCCCGGGTGTCGGCTCCAGGGCCACTCATGAGAAAGACCACTAACTGCCACTTCAGCTGCAGCCACCAAGCTGGGGTGGGGGTGCCTATAAATTGACCCCAATCGGTAAGGAAACTTTTTTTACACACTTTGGGGGACTAGGGTTTAATTAAACAAGCTCTCAGCTCCTCAACTGATCTCACCAAGGTTTTCAGCCATGCTGAAACACTGTTATTTATGACTGACAGCTGTCGTGGGAGATGACAGTGTAGGGGATATAAAAGATACTGCGTATTTTCCTCAGAGAGAGGAAAAAGTACTAGGCTGGGGAGTCATAAGGCACAGATTCTTGATGTGGATCTGTCACCAGCTGGGTGCTGTTGGGAAAGATCACCTCCCTTCCTCTCATCCTCAGTGTTCTCAGATGTTAAATGGGAATAATAATAGCTGAGTGCTCTTCTAAACTCTATACATATATTGAATTCCTTGGTAATTGAAATTGATCCCAATAGCCTTATGAAATAGTACTACAATATTTCTATTTTAAATATAAGAAGAGAAGCACAGAGAATTAGTTTGCCTGAGTTCACACTGCTAGTGACTAGTGAGCTGAGATTTGAACCAGGTAATCTGGATCTAGCTTCTTTTCCCTTAACCACTAGGCATAATAATGGCATAATAATAATAGTAACTACAGGGGCGCCTGGGTGGCTCAGTCGTTAAGCGTCTGCCTTCGGCTCAGGTCATGATCCCAGGGTCCTGGGATCGAGCCCCGCATTGGGCTCCCTGCTCCGCAGGGGGGCCTGCTTCTCCCTCTCCCACTCCCCCTGCTTGTGTTCCCTCTTTCGCTGTGTCTCTCTCTGTCAAATAAATAAATAAAATCTTTAAAAAAAAAAAAATAATAGTAACTACATCACCAGAAGTAGTGATGATTAAATGAGATAATGTACATAAGAACTTGGAAAATATTTAATAAATGCTGGCTGCTTTTATTATATCATGGAGTAGGATCTCAATACATGCAGGGTGGGTAGGTCGATGCCTTCTCCTGAGTCGTCTGGAAGTCTTTTCCTGAGGATGCAGTCCATAGTTTGGTAGATTCCACTGTTTTCCAGACTCAACAAAGATATGTAAAAAGGGCAATACCCCATGAGTTTAGAGAAAAGTGTCCAGTTGAGCTAATGCACAGTCTCATTCTGATGGCTGCAAGGTAAGGCTGGTCTTAAGAATAGCCAGAGTAGGGCACCTGGGTGGCTCAGTTGGTTAAGCGTCTGCCTTTGGCTCAGGTCATGATCCCAGGGTCCTGGAATCGAGTCCCACATCAGGCTCCCTGCTCAGCAGGGAACCTCCTTCTCCTACCCCTGCCCCTGCTCATGATCTCTCTCACTCTCTCTCTCAAATAAATAAATCTTTTTTTTTTTAAAGGAATAGCCAGAGTAAGTGTAAGACTTACCAATCTAAAGCTAGCTCCCCCATCTCGAGGCTACCCTGCATAAAGTGCTGCCATTTGGGCTCCAGGACCGCCCTCTCCTTGCCCGGGCATGACACTTACAACACAAATGCCCAGGAGAAGACATGCACGAAGTCCCATGTGCCACAGCATTAAGTCAGTTCACTCCAGTCTCTTTTTGGCAAGGGCAAAATCATGGGTGTGAGCTATGGATAATTACACAGGGGAAGAGAGCATGGAAGGAACGTGCAAAACGTCCCAGACTTCGCCCGTTTCACAACTTAGGCATGCGCCCTCCTGGTTCCAAGCCCATTGGTCCTGCTTCTCATTGCAGTCTGTTGTGGAAGGCAATGCAGGGCACAAGATGGAACTAAATTTACAGAACACAGTTCAAGTGTCAGGCCCTGTGCAGTGTGATTCCTTCAGCATCACTCCCTCTCATCCTCACGGTACTGAAATGTGGGTACTCTCAACCCCACACCCAGCGACCGTTTGGTTTTGTTTTAATGGATAAAGAAAGGCCAGGGAGATATGTAATCAGCACACCTGGAACTGGAACCCAGGTATGCCCAATTCTCAAGCTTGTTCTTTGTGCCACCCCACACCATCCACACAAGTCACTGAGCCTCACAGAGCGCCAGGACCCCTGGGTGGCGGCGGGGGGAGACACAACCAGGGAGAAGGCATATAAACCTATAAGCCAGCCCATGAAAGAGCTCAGGGCTCCTCCATATGCAGAGCTCCAGAGGTGGAAGAAGCGGCAGCAGGTGAGCAAAAGCTCCAAGACCTTGCACACCTGTTCACATACACACACACACACGCTCCGCATCAAGCACCATGATCTGAAGCATGGACGCCGCCAGGCCCCTGTGTGGTTGAGAAAAAAGTTATTTACAGCAAGGTCGGGCCTCTCACGCCACCGTGTAATTCCAGGCAATTGAACTTCCAAATAGACCTTTTTGGAGAAAATCAACAGTGGCTTTCCTTTCAATCTACTGGAAAATGAAGTCCTAGGAATGTGTTACACAAGTCCGCAGCAGGCAGAGTGAAGAGTGCCGGAGCCCACAGCTCTACCAAGACCGGGCGAGGATCTGGTCCCCACCGCCTGCCTCGAGGGGCCCCTTCTCGCCTACACCCCCCCACACACACACCCGTCTACCCCATTGTGTACCATGTCTTTGTGGAGTTGACCAGGGAGCCGGGAGGGAGCAAGGTGTGAGTGAAGCCTGCCGAAACCTCCCGGGGGGGCTTCTGGGGAGATGTGGAGAGGCGCGAACCAGAGAGGCACAAAATGCCCTGGTAGGGAGGATCAGAGAAGACTTGCTGCCTCCCCCAACCACAGTCTAGTGTAACGCAATGCAGTAACGGCTACCACACACCACACACAGCCACGCAAACACACACAACACCTGTGCCCAAATCCTTTCTTCTTCTACTTCTCAATGTTCGCTTTCCATTATAAAAGTAATCAAGTCTCACTGAAGAAAATTTTGAAAATACAGAAGCACAGAAAAATTAAATCGCCCGCAATCCCATCACCCAAACACAGTCATTTTTAACACATTGATGGACTTCCTTCCAGCCTTTGTTTTTTATCCATTTTTAGCTTAAAAAACATTTCTGATGCTCCTTCCAGAAGACCTCAGGTATTTACCTCTGAGGACTTCCGCCAAGATGTTGACTGATGCACACCCAGGAGTTTCGAAAAGCTAGATGGTAAATTGATTGGTTGGATAGATAGCCAATGGTTCCTTAGATTATGGAGAAGGACTCTGTAGGGGAATAAAAAGAGCACTAAACTGAGAGTCAGAGGTTTATTCCAGCCCCATTTCTACCATTATTGACTGTAGGACCTTTGGTACATCATATATTCCTTTTTGGGCCTCACTTGCCTCATCCACAATAAGAAACAGTATTATAGAATAAATTAGGAGTTTGATGAATAGGTTCTCGTGTTTTTTGTTTTTTTTAAAGATTTTATTTATTTGACAGAGAGAGACACAGCAAGAGAGGGAACACAAGCAGGGGGAGTGGGAGAGGGAGAAGCAGGCTTCCCGCCAAGCAAGGAGCCAGATGTGGGACTCGATCCCAGGACCCGGGGATCATGACCTGAGCCTAAGGCAGACACTCAACCATCTGAGCCACCCAGGCACCCTGTATTGCCATTTTTTAAAGAACACTCTAAAAGACCTACAGTTAACTATTTAAGTGAGTATTTAAATGCACTCTACCATCTACTCCATCTATGTGAGGTTAGTTCCTAGAAATTCCAGGATTGTTACTCATCTTTTACCTACTCTGAATGATGGTGTTTTCTTTTTTTTTCTTTTTTTTTAAAGATTTTATTTATTTATTTGACAGAGACACAGTGAGAGAAGGAACACAAACAGGGGGAGTGGGAGAGGGAGAAGCAGGCTTCCTGCGGAGCAGGGAGCCCGATGCGGGGCTCGATCCCAGGACCCCGGGATCACGACCTGAGCCGAAGGCAGAGGCTTAACGATTGAGCCACCCAGGCGCCCCGGTTCTCATGTTTTTTATATTTTCTGGGAAAATCACTTACCTTCCCGTACATGAGTATTTTCCTCTGTACAATGGGGATATTAACACCTATGCTCCAAAATGTGTCACACCTATTGTGAGGGTCAAATTAAATGGTGCGTGCAAAATGGCTTTGGTAACTGTATATAATTATAAAAATGAAAGCTATTATGACGATTTTAAAAACAGAGAAAAATACCCATGCCACATATCTTGTGAAAATACAAGGAGATAAAAAACATGGGATTACTATAAAAGAAAACACAGTATAGGTGTGTGATCCGGGGAAGAAACAAAGAGAGAGGTGCTTTTCCATTCAGATAAGAAATCTGAAACAATTAGCGGGGTGGGGGGTGGGGGTGCCCTGGGAGTGAGGAATGAAAGTATGCAAAGGATACTTTGTCCAAAAAGGCACTCAGTGCTGACTCTGGAAGAATCCAGATGGTAGATTCAAATGCAGAGAGTGAGATCTGAGTTTGGTTCTGCACCTTAGCAGGAGTTGAGAAAAAGCAGAAGCACCTTGATTAGCAGAACCTTCTCAAAGGTGAAAGTCCAATGGGAAGAACTCTCCAGCCTTCAGACTTTTTACACCGTGAAGCAGCAGAATGGATGGAGAAGAGGAGATGAGGAGGAGGCAGCACTGAACCACATAAAATGTAGAGGAGAACTACCTACCCATCAGAAAAACCACATCAATTTGGGGGATCCCCAGGAGCAAAGCGGCCAGACTGTGGAATTAGTGATAGTGCGCCACCTCCTGGTGGGCCTAGATATTGCACAATTTCCTATGCTTTGAATGCCTAACTCTTGTTCCTGTTTAAAACTCAAAAGGTATCGTTCCAAGTTAATGCCCTGGTTCCATAGCATCTCCAAGACCAAGACCAGGCCAGCATCTCCAAGACCAAAACAATGGTGAAATGTGTCTTCAGCAGCTCCCACTTTCTTATGCAACTTGTTCTCTCCAGCTTTGCTCTTCCACCCCATTTGGCCCCCGAAGCCCAGTGCTCTTTATTCATACTTAATGTACTCATGACCTACTGGGTCACCTTCCCCAGTAATACTCATATTTTAATGAAGACCTAAGGGAATGAGCGTTGATAACATCCATCCTACACATTCATTCAAATGGGCATTGGGCATCTACTGTGTGTAAGCTATGATCCTATCTTCCAGGATCTTGTAACCTATTAAAAAAAGTAAAAATGCTCTAAAATAATTGCACTCCCAGAGTGCAAGGGGACAACCAGATGCACAGCAAAGACAATAGATTCTCTAGGATTCTGGAAAGACAGAAAATATCATTTATGATTGGGGTGGCCAGACAAAGTGGTGTTTGACCTGATATTGGAACATTTTCATAGGAGGAGAGGGAGGAGAAGAGTATCTGGTGAAAGGGATAGAAGACAAAAAGCACAGACCAGGGAAAAGACAAGACCTGCTCACGGAATATTTTGACCAGAGCATGTCAGAGTATAAAGACAACTGATGTGTGCATAATGTTATAAAGCCTCTTTTTAAAATTCTATCTTCTCAATCATCCCACGAGGGAGGTATTATTACTATTAAGCCTATTTTACAGATGGAGAAACTGAGTCTAGAAAAGGTTTAATTCCTTGCTTTATGAAGATTTTATAGCTAGAGAAAAAAGGACTTAGACCCAAAGATTCTATCTCCAAATCCCACGCCATAGCAAATGTGATTAGCTCAGAAAGGGAGACTGCAACCACTCTGCGAAGGGCAAGGAATAGCAAGCTAAAACATCAGGGTAAGGGTGAGATTTCAGGCCCCATGACAGCAGAGTAGAGCTCCCCTTCTGTGAAGGTGACCAGATGTGATCTTCTTTGTCTCCTCTCCTTCCAGACAGGGGCTGACTACTCACTGGTCATTATCTTCCTTTTTCTTAGAGACACACCCTGAGCTGTATAGCCACAGGAGAACTTGCGAGCAACACAGGAAAGTTTTGTTTTTTTATTTTTTTTTCTCCCCAGTGCATTTATCTGTTTGTTTGATTTCCTGCTAACCGCATTATATGTTATTAGGCCTTAGGGTGCCTTGGTGAATTAAAACGATCCAGTCAAAATGTATGATTAAAAGACTGAGCAGCAATAATAACAGCATAATCATAGCATGCATTCATATCCCACTTTA
Source organism: Mirounga leonina (assembly GCF_011800145.1). Lineage (NCBI taxonomy): Eukaryota > Metazoa > Chordata > Mammalia > Carnivora > Phocidae > Mirounga > Mirounga leonina. The sequence continues at coordinate 23,487,628 of NW_023270825.1, forward strand.
GCATCTGTTATCTCATTTACTCACACAAAATAGCAGCACACTGAAATAGGAACGACAGAATGTAGCAATCCAATTTTACCGATGGAACATTGAAACAGAAAGGTTAGCTGGTTTGCCTGGGGCCACACAGCAAGTTACTGGAACTTAAACCAGCTATCTTAACTCCCAAACCAGTCTCCTTTTCACGGTAGTCCACTCTCTCAGCTCGGGCAGGCTGTGGAAAAGAGAGGGACCGTGTGCTACCATCTGCCTCTGCCTCCCAGGAGCTTGGAGTGAACCGTGGACACAGGCACCCGGGCCCAATGCCATTCTTTATTGGCATATGATGCTAGTTTTCAAAGTAAAGCTCACAAACTGAATTCTGGAATGCTGAACCATGTCATGCACCATAAGAACACTGCGTGGGTGCCTGGAAGTGGTGGCAAGAATAATCATTTAGAAACAAGTCAGAGGCTGGAACAGACATCTTCACTCAGACCTAGGCTGAGTACCTTAAGCAGAGCAGCTATTACCCTTGACCAGGTAAAGCCTGGAATTAATGAATGATCGATAGTATTTATCCTAGTACCTGAATGCTGGACTGTCTCCAATTAACCAAGCTTGTCTTCCCCTTTCACATCCCAGGAAATTGTGAAAACCCCCAAGTTATCAAACGTGAAAATAATAGCAATATCAAGTAACTCCTACTAAGTTCTTGCTTTATGTCAGGTGCTGGGCTAGGCACCTAAATGCTATGCCATCATTGGCCCTTCTAGTGGCAAGTGTGAAATACATCTAGGAGAGAAAGACCATGAGGAGAGTATTTGGGAAAATAACAATACTATGTGGAAAAGATATACTGAGTTTGGAGTTATCCAATCCTGCTTCACGTCCCAGATCTGCCTCCCATGAGCTGTGTGATCATGGACACTAATTTAACTGCCCTGAACCTCAGTCCCTGCATACATAAAATTAAAGGATCACACTTCAATCATGGGGTTGTTGAGAAGACTACAGGTAATATACACAGGGTTAAGCATATTCTGGTCAATGGACAGGACTGCGTAACCCCGCCTCCCTTCATCTTGCATGTGTATCTTTTCTCTCCTTTCCCCAGGCTCCACCTCCAACTCCTTGACTTAATATCTAGATAAAAACAAATTCTGGGAAGGAGAGGGAGGGAGCTAAATGAGAATCAGCTCACAAATCTGAAGAAAACAGGACTTGCACTGAGTTAAGAAATGATAATGCCTCTTATAACGTACCAGAGGGTTCAGGAGAGGGGGAAATGGTGGACACAATGGGCGTCTGATGGTTATTGGAAAAGGCAGGTGCACATATAGTCAAGCTTTCTGTGCCTGCCCATAGTCCAGCATGGGAAAAGGGACGGTGGCGAGGCTGTGAGCCCATGAACACCATTCCTGACCTCGCCTCCCATTCACGTCATTTGCCACCCAAGCAGACAAGGGGCTCAAGATGAGCAGGCTTTTTGACCAGAACCACAGGCGACACTCCCAACGTTCACCTATGCCTACGAATATCAACTCACTCTCACCTACCTTTCCTAACACGAGCTTTAGAAACACTGTCCCATTGAGAAGAGAGCCAAAAAAAATAACATTGTTGCATGAAGAACATCTCCAGAGAAATGGGGATCTAAAAGAGCTTGATGCATTTTCATTCTTCCCACCACCTGTCACTGATCACCATGAGAGATAGTTGGTCTCTCCCATCAAGGAGCTCACAGTCTTGAGGGACATGCTGCTCAATAACACCAGAGCCTGGTAATAAAGATGTGCCCAAAGCACTGTGCACGGAGAAGGGGGGAGCCGAATGCCAAGCACACTGCTCACTCCCATCCGCAAATATTTCTTGGCCCATTGCTTATGTATAGATAGTTGCACCCAGCTGAAACTCTGCTTGCTCAGTCTGGTCAGGCTCCATCTCTCCTCAGTTCCCTGGCCTTCTGGCTGTACCAAGACTCAGAAAACAACATCTGTTTATAATCTGAAAGAAACCCTAGATATCATCTTGCCTGACCTTTTTATTGCACAAACTGAGTCCCAGAGAGCTAATGACTTCTCCTAGGCGGCAAAGCTGGTGGAACAAGAAGCAGGACACAGGTCTCCCAGCCACCACACAAGACATTGTGTTATGTTGCAAGTGTTGTCCTATCTCGTCTGTGGCTCTTCAGCCTCCTCAGCGAGCTTGCAATGGTCTGCTTTGCAAACCCATTTTCTCACAAGTCCCCCCACTGCTCTGCAAAGTCCAACAAGATGACCAGAAGCATCAGTTAGTTGGCTAACAGGACACAGCTCTGGGGTCTAATTCAAGGAGAACTGATATAATTTCTTCTATCTGTACTCTAACTATACTCACTCAAACAACAAGCTGTAGTATATGAACTATCTTGGGTAGCCTTTCTCAAGCACTCCTCAAAGTGATAATGTACATCAGGTCCATAAACAGCAGGACAGAGGGGAAACCTCTTGGGTCCAGCATTAAATTACTGGTCAGATTCTATGCAAACTCCCCCACCCCCTAGAGCTGAATGACTGGGAGGAAACCAGCTTTCTGGAACGGTATATTGTGTTCTTTGGCAGCTGGGGCTGAGAATGATACTCCTTTTGATTAATCCTTACACATGGGCTCTTCGTGAGCTATTCTTCCCCAGGGCTCCCAGGGAAACAGGGTAGTGGCAGAGCAATGGCATAGGATTCAGGCAGCCTGAGGAGGAATGTGGTTTCTCTGCTGTGTAACCTACAGCAGGTAGAATTCCCCAAGTCTGCACATCTTCATCTGTAAAACGGGCATAATATTACCAATTCATCAGGATGATGTAAGACTTAAATGAGATATATGAATGAAGGGTCTGGCTTATATTAGGGGGCCCAATAAGTATAGTTTACTTTCCCTTCCACTAAAGAGGGGAAATGAACATCCCTATTTCTATTTAAGCCCCAAGTCTGATTTCACTGGAATCTGAATAGTTCATCTCCTCTCCTCAAGTTGTTAGCTTCCCTTTTGCAAAAAGGACATCTTCCTATTTTCCAGACAATAATGTGACAGAACTAGTCAGTATTCCCTGTATAAAAGTATGATTTACAACAAAAGCATTTTAACAGTAGAATTAGTCATGTTTAAAGAGTATACTTAATCAAGAGGAAGAAAATACACTATGACTAAGTACCTACTATGTACCTGGAAATTTAAGTACATTATTTCATGTAACTTTATAACACCCCTGGGAATAGGGTATCTGTTATTATTCCATTTTACAGATGTGGATTGGCAAGGTTAAATAACTCAAACCAATGGAGAAATTAAGCAGCAGAGCTGAGATGTGAAACTATGTCTGTCAGACTCCAAAGGGCACTTTCCATTTATGCAACACTCTTACTTTCCTTGGAGGAAGGTGCCCCCGTTAGGGAGCAGAACCATCCACTCAAACACTTCAGGAGAAGGTGTACAAACATAAGCCGTGCTCAATGTGGTGACTCTCCTTGGGTCCACTGGCCTAGTGATCTTCCTGTCTTTGGGATTTTAGATGATCAGGTGATGGATTTATGCCAGTGACCACCAGAGGGGGATAATAGCTGGCCGAGTACACAACGCGTGTGCACGTATGCGTGCAAACACACACACACACACACACACACACACAGTTTCCCCAGTAGCCTACCCAAACAATAACAGAAGATAAACACATACAGAGACTCCCTTATGAAACAAAGACCCTTGAATAAACAGGGCTTCCTTTTGCCCCTCCACTACTGCCAAAGTCTGCCGAATCTGAGCACACCTTGGGGGAAAGAAGAAAAAGCAGGCATCCCTACCTCAGGCAAAGGATATGCCTGTCTCAAAAAGAATAAAAACACATTTGACCCGCTGGATCTTATACTCAAAGAACATGGAGTACATAGTTAAAAAGAAAGGGATTTGGAACCAAAAGACAAGGATTTTTGAAGTCTTGGTTCAACCCTACCAGTTGTATGGTCATGCCTCAATCTTCCCTTTCCTCATGTGTAACTAGGGATCCCAAAACCCGCCTTGCAAGGTTATTGTAAAGACAGAATGAAATGAGGTGAGGCAAAGTACTCTGTAAACTAGAGAGGCTCTATAAATGCCAATAGCTCTTATTGGTGTGATAATCATGATTATTTACTCAGAAGTGATGCTCCAACTAGGGCAACGTCCTGTCCTGAACCACCTGGTACCCGAGGAACAGGCCTTGGATTGTACGGAACAGAAGCAGAAGGAGCAAGGGAGGTAACAAGCAACAGCCCAGCAGGAAGGGTCCAGATTCCTTACACGATATATTTTTTAAATTTTTATTTAAATTCAATTAATTAACATATAGTGTATTAATAGTTTCCAGAGGTAGAGTTCAGTGATTCAGCAGTTGCATAAACACCCAGTGCTCATTACATCCTGTGCCCTCCTTAATGCCCATCACCCAGTTACCCCATACCCCCACCCGCCTTCCTTCCAGCAACCCTCAGTTTGTTTCCTGTAGTTAAGAGTCTCTTATGGTTTGTCTCCCTCTCTGATTTCATCTGATTTTACTTTTCCCTCCCTTCCCCTATGATCCTGTTTTGTTTCTTAAATTCCACGTATGAGTGAAATCATATAGTTGTCTTTCTCTGACTGACTTATTTCGATTAGCATAATACCCTCTAGTTCCATCCACATAGTTGCAAATGGTAAGATTTCATTTTTTGATGGCTGAGTAATATTCCAGTGTGTGTGTGTGTGTGTGTGTGTGTGTACCACATCTTCTTTATCCATTCATCTGTCAATGGACATCTCAGCTCTTTCCATGGTTTGGCTATTGTGGACATTGCTACTATGAACGCTGAGGTGCAAGTGCTCCTTTGGATCACTGTTTGTATCCTTTGAGTAAATACCTAGTAGTGCAATTGCTGGATCATAGGGTAGTTCTATTTTTAACTTTTTGAGGAACCTCCACACTGTTGTCCAGAGTGGCTGCACCAGCTTGCATTCCCACCAGCAGCTCACACGATATTTTTGTGTTCTTCCTGCCCGTCCCATCTTCCCTTTCAGAAGAGGCCCACCAGCCTGTTAGTTTCCAAGGGCTCTGTAACAAATTGCCACAGACCGGATGGCTTGAAACAACAGAAATTTATTTCCTTACAGTTCTAGAGGCCAGAAGTCTGAAATCAAGGTGTTGGCAGAGCCGCTCCTTCTGGGTCTCTCGGGGGGGGGGGGGGGGGGGGGGGATTCTTCCTTGCCTCTTCCAGCTCCTCGTGGCTGCCAGAATTCCTTGCATTCCTTGCTTTGTGACTACATCACTGCAATCTCTGCCCCCTTCTTCACACAACCTCTTCTGTCTGTCAAGTTTCCTGGGTGTCTCTCATAAGGACACTTGTCAGTGGACGTAGGGCCCACCTGAATAATCCAGGATGATCTCTTCATCTCAAGATCCTTAACTACATCTGCAATTGCCATTTTCCCCAATAAGGTAACATTCATCAATTCCAGAAATTAGAATGTGCCCTATCTTTTGGAGGGAATCACCATCCAACCCACTACAAAGCCAAAACAGAAACGACTCAAAAACACCAAACCGTACAGACCGTGTGATGCTGCATGGCAGGACACGCAGGATGGATGCTAGCCCTAACCCAAAGAAGGGAGAGGTGTGAGATCTGAGTAACCGGAAGCACAGAAGGCAAGTTAATTCTGCCTGGGGAGGACAATGGGGGGTGGGGTGCTTGCCGGAGGCGGTGGCATTTGAACTGAGCCTTGAAGGATGGGTTTTGATAAAGAGTGGTAAGAAAAGGAAAGAGAAAGGGATTTGGGTGGAGGAGACAGCATGACAAAGATACAGAAGTTGAAAGGGGGTATCTGGGGGAAGAAAAGAGAGAGGAGGAAGGACGAGACGAAGAAGCTTGTATCTGGGCTGAAAGCGGAAGGTAGAAGGACCTCACACAGAGTCCCAAGAGAAGCAGAGGGAAAGCTCAAAATCAGCTGTGGGAAGGAGCCAAAACCACTGCACTGCCCCCTCCGACTTGCTTCACTGTTTCCATCCGGCACCTGCACAGGCTTGCTCCCTACTCCACAGGGTCTAAAAGGATATAGCTGTTCTGTGTGTCCAAACTACTCCTGAAACATCAGCCCTGCCCTGGGTAATTGTGCCCCTGACCAGGATGCACTCAGCTCCACAGAGAGGCACAGCTTCAAGGATGGAATCTGGCTGACCCAAGACAGACACACAGACTGTCAATGATACAATGCCATAGCAGAAAACACAGCAGCCCCCCACCCAGCCCTATGCCTCAGGACTCAGACAGTTGGACCCAGTTAATTGAAATATAAGCTTCAGGCAATAGGATTTATCCAAACACCAAGAAAATAGCAGGAGGATGCTAACAGCATGCAAACAGATGCGATGGAAGCCCTTTAAGACAATAATTCAGTTCGGGCAAGCCAGGTACAGACAGCACTCAACCCAGTGCACACCCCCACCCCGGCCCCCTCCTCACCTCCTTCTGGCTCTCTCCTCCCCCCATCCCACAGCACCTGGACAGGTCTGATTTGCTCTAATAAAAGCGGCCTCGGCCCCAGGGAGCCTGCAGGAGGAACACAGCCGATTTCACCTCTTTAACCCTGGAACTAGGAAAACAGCCGAACGAGGACTCTGGCCTTCCCCGGGGAGGTCCCCGAGCTTTATCTCATGAGCTGCACGACCTCTAGGAACCTCTGCACAAGTGAGATAAACTGGGCCCAAGAGGAAACCTACTTATCTCCCAACAAAGCATCTTTGCAAATCGCCGTTTTTTCCTCTTTTTTTGCTTCACAGGGAAGAGAGTATTTTAAAAAATAATAGGCGCAGTAACAGTAATAATAATCATCATCCGCTGATGCCTGCATCCCAGTCAGTGCCTAGGGGAAGGACGTATGGGGGCCTGCAGGGCAGGACTGTGCTGGGACCGTGGGTGACTCATGTGCCGGGGTGGCCACCTTCCCCGAGGGTCCTGAGCCCCGTGTCTGGTTTGAGAGATACGGCCGCCACCTCTCTTCATACAGAATAAACAAATGATTAACTGTCTCATTAGCGACTGTGCAGGAAGACACACAACTCTCGTCCTGGCGGGTGGTGCAGCCAAGAGATTTATATTATTTAACAATAAAAGCAAAACAAACGTGGCCTTCCTCTGCTGCCTGCCTGCACAGGGCCCTTGGGCCAGAGCAGGGCAGTGGCACCTGGCCAGCACGAGGATTCCAGCCGGAAGGAGGGAGCAGATGCCGGACATACCTTCCTGGCATTTCAGGGGGGGCATTAGGGTGGGAGTAGGGGTGGGGGTGTTGGAATGGAAGGAGGGAGAGAGGGAACAAGATTGCTCAGAAAGGCAACACAGTTTACTCAGGAGCTACGTGTGGCCTGTCACTCTTTGGGAAAGAGAATAGAACTGAAAATCAAGGGACTCCTATTCCGGCCATAGCTCCAACCCCACCTAGATGATTGATGAGTTAGGCACATTCCACCTTGGTTTCCACACCTGTAAAATGGGAGGAGGGTTTTTTGTTTTTTTTTTTTAAGTACTATATGAATGCAGATTGCCTTTACTGTTGCCTTTTTATCACACTATAAAGAGCTGTTAAGAGAACAGACACTGAATTCAGACTTCTGGGGACAAATCCCAGCTCTACTTTCTAGTGTGTGTGGGGGCGGGGGGGGGGCAATGAACATCTCTTTGTGGGCTATAAAATGAGTATGCCAACTATATTTACCTCTTAGGATTAAAAAAGGTAATTCCTGAAGAGCACTAAACAATGCCTAGCATGGGGTGGGGGGAGGCCTTCAAAGTGTAAAAGATGTCACCGTGTTTATCCTTATTCCTCACCAGGGCCCTCATTCTGAAGAGACAACCTAGATTTACACCTCCAAGAATTCCAGTTATATTGTTCCTACCTCTAAGCTTTTTTCTACTTTCCCTTCCTACTCCAAAGAAAGAAGTGCCCCACCCCCTTTTCCCCCAAGATATGATTCCCTTTTTCCTCCTCCGGGGTTTTGATCCAAAAATCATCTCTTGTTTTTGCCATTTTCAGATCCTTCTATTCTACTGGTTCTGGGTCCCCTGTTCCTACAAACGTGTTCAAGCCTGACATCCTACAAACAACCCTGTGAACCATGTCTCCCCCAAGGCAGCATCCTTCCTCTTTCCTTTCCCTCTGAGGAGCGTAATCTATATTCCTTGCCTCTACCTTGCAACTTTCATTCACTCTCCTGGCTTCCATCCCCCATCACTCTGCTGGTGGCAAAAGGCACAAAACAGTCCAGCTTGTCAAGTCTGTCCCAGGACCCCTGTCCAGGCTTCAGGCTAAGTTATCCATGGCCTGTGGCATTGCTGACAAACCCCTTGCTGAAATCCTCTCTTCTCTTGGCCTGGGTACTGCTCTGCTCTTGTCCTGCTCCCTCTTTTCTGTCTACTTTCCCTCTGCCTCTCTCACTCGTTTCTCGTCCTGGCCCATAAGTGTTGTCTGCCAGAGGATGGGCCTTGGTACCTTCTCTTCTGGCATATGATGCATATACCAAGTGCCTGAGCACCCTGAGTGGCGTCACACTCAAGGTCCTCTAAGGCAAAGGGCTGGTGGCAGTTTTGTTTGGCTGACAGACTGTTTCCCAAGACTGTGTGACTGGGCAAGTGTCCTTCAACTGGCTGAACATCTACTCTTACATCAGACCACTTTGCACATTTATGTCAACTCCTCACCTTGGTAGGTATTTGGTGAGGTGGCTGGTGAGCCTCTGACCAGGTTTCTCTGGGACAGTCCTACCTACTACATCAAGCAGACAGCATGTTTAGTGCTAATGGAACCCCAAACTTTATTTCTGCTATATGTTCCCCTTTTGAACCCCAAACCAAATGTCCAGCAGTTTCATGATAATTCCACCTGGAAACCCTACAAAGTCCTCAAGGATATCTTCATCTTCTTCCCATAATGCCTTGTCTATCTTGGTTACAACATCACTACCCACCCTGGTATTGTAAATAGAAACCTCATGATCATTCTCGACTCCTAATGAACACTCTTGCTCCCTTATTTCTAGAGATCTACTGTGTCCTGTTAATTTTACCAACAAATATCCAGAGAACATTTCCCTCCCTCTCTTCCTGTCCACCTTGCCCCTGTCCTAGTTTCACCTCCCCATCCCCTAGTTCTTTAATCAAGTCCATTTTCAACACCAGCAACCAGAGAGATCTTTCTAAAAAGATCCATGTGTAGAATCCCTTCATCCTCCACACAGTTCCTGCACCTCAGAACCTGTCCTCTCCTTCTCCTTTCCTCCCCATCAAAATTTTTCAGTGGTGTCTCACTGGTTAATGTATACTTAGAAACCACCTGGGGAACTTGTTAAAATGCAGATTCCCAGGTCTTCACCATAAACAATCTAAGGCAAGAAAGAGCTTTCTGCAAGTCTAGGAGACTATATCTTTAACAAGCACCCTGGAGGATTTCCATGCCAGTTCTCCACAAATCAAATGTTTAGAACCTCTGAACGGAAGCCATAGTATTGCGGTGAAGAACTTTGAGATCAGGCCTCCTGTCGGTTGAACTCCAGCTCCTCCACAGGGAGCTGTGCCTCACAGTATGATGCTTTAGTCTCCATGCGTTGGTTTCTTCATCTAATGTATATGGATGATAACAACAGTACCACCCATATATCAAATGCTTATCACCATGCTATGCACTTTAAATGCACAGACTTTTGGAATCATCATAACAAACACATGAAGTAGATGCTATTACTTACTCCATTTCCCAGATGAGGAAACTGAGGCATAGAGAGTAACTTGCCTAAGGTCACAGGGCTAATAAATGGCAGAGCTGGGTTTTGAATGCAGGTCCATGCTCACAGCCATCACCCACAAGGCTGTCATCGAGATGACATGACGTAACTTACAGGAGGCACTTACCATGTTGCCCTGCACATAGTAAGAGCTGCATAAATGGCAGCCATTCTTCCTGTGGCTATTATTAGTACTAATAGTATCTTTACAGATTCAACATTATATTTGCCAGTTTGAAAGGCAGCAGAGTGTTACAGATGAGCAGACTCTAGCAAGCCGTCTCGTCCAATACAGTAGTCACTAGGTTCATGTACCTATTTAAATTTAAATATAATAATTAAAATTAATTAAAAAGTAAATTTCAGTTCCTCAGTCACACTAGCCACATTTCAAGTGCTCAAGAACCACATGTAGTCGGTGGCTACTGTACTGGAAGCATAGATTTAGAACACTGCCAACATTATAGAAAGTTCTATGGGACAACCCCGCCTTAGAGGTAGACTGCTGGAATAAAATCCTGACTCTGATAGTTGAGGGTTCTTTGGAATGATAATTTGTCTCCCTGCACCTCAGTTTCCTCACCTGCAAAACTAAGATAAAAACAATACCCACTTCATATGGCTGCTTTAAAGAACATATAAATTAATACAATTAATGTACTGAGAATATACTGTACTCTGGCAGACAAGAGGTAATATATAAGTGCTCGTGTTTATTACTACGGAGATGGTGGTGTCATTAGCAATATTATCCTTATACTTGAGCCACTTGACACAACAAGCATTGACATTTAAATCCTTGTATCTTACCTACACCTGAGATGTCCTTCTCTTCCACCTTCTACTTCCCATTCAACTCACAAACTCCTACACGTCCTCCAAAGCCCACTGAACTGGTGATTTTCTCTCCACACCTTTCTCCAAAGCACTCTCACCCCTGGCACAATTCATTGCTTCTCAAGCCTGCAAAGTCCAGTGGCCACGCCTGCTATTTCTGCACTCCATCCCTCCTGAATTCCGATTGTTCTAGGTCCTTACTCCCGCTGTGCTCCTTTGAAATATCTTCTAAGATCCACAAATCTCATTGGAAATAAGAACGGACCTCCATTTTGGAGGACAGACCACGGTATGTCAGCAGATGGAGCCTTGCAAACACTTTGATGATAAAATGTATCCAGAAAGAGAAGCAAATGTGATGTTGTGCCTTGGGCACCATGTCCATCACAAACCCCTGGGCACCAGCGTGTGACCTTTAGAAAAAGTCACACTGGCTGAAATGTCTCTGTATTGTTCTTTGCATGGCAATGAATTACTCTGGATGGAGATGAAAAGTCTTCCTTGCATAATTTCTCAAATAGCTGACTTGGGAAGCCCAAGAGTTGGGACTAGGAGGGGAATAAAAGGTGAACACTATGGCTTTGTTTTCACAGATCATTTGCTGTTCTGAGTGTATCCTACAGAAATAGTGAACTTTTCAAATAGAAGAAACTTGCCAAACTTTAGAAGAGAGAGGGATTGATGTGAGAGTGGTGTCTAAGCCAGAGTGATGTGGCTTATACCTGCAACAATTCTATTTCCAAATAGGGTCATATTCTGAGATACTTATTAGTCTGTAACGTCAGCCACAGCCCTGAAGCACTTCTGTTTCCCCACATGTGAAATGAAGGCAATACTCTACCCTGTAGAAGAGGGATGAGGAATAATGCATGAGCACACTTCTCACAAGGCAGACATACAGTAGACCCTGAATCAGTAGCATCCACTACTATTACTAGGTTCTATCAAACCTGTCCTTCCAAGGAAATCACATAAAATTTGAAATGAATGAGGCAAGTGGAGACCAAATAGAAATGCATTCCTGTGATATTAAAACTGAGCTTTACAGGACCACATGTAAGCAAACACAAGTCTCCAAAGTAACTACAACTCAGCCAGATTGCACACATATCTATTTGCAAAGGCCATTTAATGTGAGTTCTACAAAATCCCTACAGGGTAATAAGTCAAGTTTCCATACAACAGGGGCATGTGGACAACCAGAACCAGCTGGAGGCTTTTAGCCACTGCATCTCTCTCTCTCTCTTTTGGTTATTTCCAGGCAACAAACAAGCCTAGGCCACCTGTATTTGAGTGAAACCGCTATTCCTCCCCATTTTCCTCTCTTCTCCCCACCTGGCCTCCTCTTGGTCACAGCTGCTTGTTGAGGGCAGCAGCATCTGCCTTCTCTTCACTTCCTGTCACTCAATCATGGTTCATACTCCACTGAAGCTGCTCTCACCACGCCACCCTTCTATTCATCCCAACCACTGAGCAGCTATCCTGGTTCAGGAACTCTGTGATAAGCAAAATCCTGGGAATGACCCCGACTCTTGTCTAATCCCCTCCCCTCCTAGTGCGGGCAGGGCCTGTGCATAGGACGAGACATCACTGTCATGATTATATGCTGTTAGATGCTGTTATGGGTCAAACTGTGTCTCACCAAAATTCACATGTTGAAGCCCAGTATCTCAGAATGTGACCCTATTTGGAAATAGAATTGTTGCAGGTATAATTAATCATGAGTTCATTAGGGTGGATCTGAAGCAGGTATGACTGGTAGCCTTACAAAAAGGAGAAATTTAGACATGGAAATGTACACAGAGGGAAAACGCTGTGTGAACATGAAGACAGTCATCTCTCTACAAGCCGAGGGAAGACTGCCTGGAACAGATGCATCCCTCACAGCCCTCAGAAGGACCCAACTCTGCCAACACCATGATTTCAGACTTCCAGCCTCCAGAGCTGTGAGACAATAAAATTTTGTTGTTTAAGCCACTCTGCTTGTGGGACTTAGCTATGGCAGCCTTAGCAAACTAATACATACGGCAAAAGGGAAATTACCCACGTAGAACAATTTACTCACATGAGCCCTTTAAAGGCAGAGCATTTTCTCCAGTTGATAACAAATAAGAAGTCAGAGAGTTGGCACATGGGTAGGATTCGATGCTCCAATGCTGGCCCTGAAGATGGAGGAGGCCACAGGACAAGGAATGCAGGCAGCCTTTAGTTGTTGACAGTGGCCGCAGGCTGAGAGCAAGCAAAGAAAGGGGGTATCCAGTTCTACAACTGCAACAAAGTAAATTTGGCCAACCACAGGCATGAGGTTAGAAGTAGGCTCTTCCTGGAATCTGCAGATAAGAGTCCAACTAGTCGGCACTTTAATTTAAGCCTCATGAGACCCTAAACAGAGGACCCATCTGAACCTGCCTGAACTTCTGATCTACAGAACTGTGAGCTAGGAAATGCATGTGCCTCTAAGCCACACAAAAATTTGACAATTTGTTTCAGCAGCAATAGAAGACTAATTCAGACTGCAACCCTCCGATCCCTTCCCTGAGGGTTTTTCTTTCAGGATAATGTGAATTCTGGGCTCTTAGCCATAGACTACAGCACCTTGACTAATTCTTCTCCACACCTTCCTGCCTCAGTTTCCCCACTGGTAAGACAATTCTGGTTCTAACAATTACAGCATTGCTAGCTGAAGTCAGGAAATGACAAGGGATTTAGAAGTAGAAGGAGTTTCACTGAACTTCTCTCTTTAACCTGAGGAATAAGAGCTTTTCCAGGCTACCAAAACTCCCTGGCTCCTTCTGGTCTTTCCACCTCCTGGAAAGAACTATTTTCTTCTATATGTACGTGATTACCATCTTCAGCTCCCCCTACAACTGCTGTTTTTTTCATGAGTCACAGGGTCAGGAGTGCTTATTCTACCCAATGCTGAACAGTTTGCTACTTATCGCAGGCAAATCTTGGCAGCCAGGAGCAGGACAGCAAGTTGTAAAGTCCCTTCAGAAAAATGGAAAACAGCACTGAAGTCACACATGGAGAAAAGAGGAGCTGAGACGTGTCAAGAAAAGAAAACCCTGAGTGTAGCTTTGGAAGATGGGTCTGGCAAACCATACACACACTAAGGAGCAGACCTGCAGATGAGCTGCAGGAATTCTCATCTGGGAATTCCACAGGGTGAGTCAACTTGACTGGTAGTTCTGAATATGCCAACCTTAGGATGTAACTTCCGGAAGCAAACTCCTTTTCTTTCATATTACTTCTTCAACCAGAACCAGCTGGTTCAACTTCCAGCTGAACCTTTCCTCCTACAGGTCTCATGAGTGCCTCACATGCAACACATCCAAAGTGAATGCATTATCTCTTCCACCCCCATAATGGTGCCACCACTCTGAACACTCACAGTAGAATCCTGGCTGTGGAAACAATATGGCTTTGGGTTCAAATCCTAGCTCTGCCCCTCACTGGCTTACTGGCCTCTAAGCCTTAGTTTCTTCATCTGCAAAGTGGGCATAATAATAATACTTATCTGTAAGAGTTATTGTGAGGAAACAATGTAAATCCAAATCTTAAGAACCCATGACTTCTACACTTAAAGTTTTTCAGATGGTTCTCCTCTGCCTATCATATTAAAAACAAATTATACCCCCATAAACATCCTCTCCTTCCTCTTTGTCTCCCTTTGCACATGCTGTTCCCTTGCCCACATTTATACTTATTTCTGTGTAAATCCCATCAATTTTCCAAGGCTCAGCTAAATTGTCATATTATCATTGGAACCTTCTCCTATCCCTCAAGTACAAATAATCTCCCTCATCTCTGAACTCCTTTAGAGAACATCACATTGCTATGGTGTGGGTTTTTGAGGGTACTCATCCTCAATTTAAGCTTCTTGAGGTCTTGAGGCTTCCTTTTTTCATCATGTGAGATAAATCTAAGAGAAGAATATGGCAGAAACCCAAGTGACCTAAGTGAGTATAAATATTGACAAGGTATTTTTCATCTCACATTGGTATACAATGAAATATCCTTTGCAATAAGACATCTCCAGAGCATTATGCCTATGCCCTGTCCCTGGTCATCCCAACATCACACACAACATATTAAAATAGGGCTTGGCCAAGAGAATGGGGCAGGAGTCAGCACCAACAAATGGAAGTCTCTATGTGTCTGAGCAGTTCCTCATGCCAAATGCAAGTACTAATCATACTGGGTTTCTATCTGAGTGAGAATCTCTTTTCCAATCTCCTTTCCCTTTAAATTCCATATTCCAGAGATCAAGTTGAGATTCTTTCTTCATGAGTTCATCACCCTGATTTGCAGTTTTTGTGGCTAGGATAGGATTTGTATCCCCACTACAAAGAAGAAACTTGAGACACTAACAGTGCTTAGCAATGTTTACTAGTAGGTATTAGGGTAGAGTTGGGTTTGGCCTTGGGCTTGGAGTAAGCATGGAGAATAGGGTTAATTTTATGTGTCAACTTGACTGGGTCATATGGTATCCAGATATGCAGTCAAACATTATTGTGGGTGTGTCTGTAAGGGTGATTTTGGATGGGATTAACATTTAAAGCAGTAGACCAATTAAGGCAAATTGTACTCCCTAATGCAGGGGAGCCTCACCTAATCAGTTGAAGGCCTGAATAGAACAAAAAGCTAACCTTCCCCTGAATAAGAGAGAATCCTTCCTGCCTGATGGCCTTTGAACCAGGACATGGGCTTTTTTCTTGTCTTCAGACTCTGAAATGTCAGCATTTCCTGGTTATTGAGCCTAGCTATCGAGACTAGCTCTCCTGGATCTCAGGCCTTTGGACTTGCACTGGGACTACACTGTCAGTTCTCTAGGTCTCCAGCTTGCTAAATTGCCCTGCAGATTTGGGGATTTGCCAACCTCCACAGTGTCATGAGCCAATTCCTTATAATAAGTGTCTCTCTCTGTATATGTATGTCCTATTAGTTCTGTTTCTTTGGAGAACCCTGACTAATGCAGTTGGGATAGGGTTGGGAAGAATGCAGGGGTTATAGTTTGGTATAGGTTTGCGGTTAGGGTGGGGCTAGGATTGGGGTTAGGGCTGGGGTTGACCTTTGGTCTAGATTGTGGTTTAGGATTGTTTGGGGGAGGGTGCAAGTTGACAAAGGAACAAAATATCAAACATATTTTCCTAATGTCATTATTGCTGATATGACCTTGATAAAGAGAATAGAAATTGATTATTTAGTGACTTCCAAGTCCCAAGTGTTATTGTTGACCCTCTTGTTTATATTACAATAATGGCAATAATTGTGTTAAGTCTCAACTATGTGTCACAGGCGATATCAGGCGTTTTGACTCTTACCTCATTTAATCCTCTTGAAAACCCTCTCAAATAGTTATTACCCCATATTTTTAACACAATAAGAAACTGAGGGCATATTGAGTTGAGGAAACTCGTAAGTGGAGAATGTGATGTTTGAACTCAAGTCCTTCTGGCTCCGAAGCCATTCTGTGCCAAAGCACCAGCCGGGATGGTAAAGAATTGGTAACATCGCCCAGAGGATAAGAAACCAGGAGGGGCCAAAGCCCTTCCTCAGAGGAGGGTCAGGAAATGCCCCTGGCTAGTGGGTAGAGGTGGGGAGAGGAGAATGTATTGTCTTTCAGGGCAGCCGAGACTCCTGGGTTCTCAGCCTGAGTCCTGATTTATGACTCCCTTCTCCCAGCAAGACTGGAGGCACACTTCCCTTCCAGGGGAGAATCTGTCCTCCTTCAGCCTAAGCAACATGCAGCCTCTCTGTCTATCTTCTGCTCTGTGACATCGTCAATGAGTTATTTCCCTCCTTTAGAGTAGCCCCTTCTGGGACCTACCCAAAGATGCGATTTCTTTTCTATTTTTCTCCTCTTTCAGAAGCTTCCTTCCAGAGACACAAAAATGCCAGATTCATTATATCACTATCAGGTAGAAGCCTGTGTTAAAGAGGCTTCAATCGATCGATCTCTTAAATAAAGCTCGCAAAATATTGCACTTACTCTGGGCTTTCTCTTCCCTAATGTAGGTACCGGCTGTTCCTCCTGGCCCCGCCTGCTTTGCCAATGAACTCAGTATCTCCCTTCTCTTGCCCCCACCTTCATGCTTTGGCTCATAACAAACAGAATATGAACCAGCCCTTTTATCAGCAGCTTTCACTCTCACAAGGGAACAGGTAGGTTGCACAATTCCTATTTCCCTCGTGGGCAAGTTGAGAAAAAGAAAATAGGATGACTTAAATCAGGTGAATCTAGAGAAAGTAGCTTCTTCTCTGGTCTCTGGGCATTTCTTCCTCCACGCTTCCTTATAAAACCCCAACAGGTGCCCGACCTTGCCCTTGACCCTTGGTTCCTTCCTTCCCCCGTCAATCCTTTCCTTACTGGTGCTTTTAAAGACAGTTTTCTCCTCCCAGACTGACTCTCTTTCCAGAGTAATCAGGCAGCTCTGAGGTCCTGCAAAACGCATCAGATGTGGGAGTTATGAAACTGTGGTTCAAATCCCAGCTCTGCCCTGGCTGGCTGGGCAGGAGTTTTAACCCCCATGGGGCTCAGTTCCATGGGCCATCACCATGGGTGGCAAGGGCATGGCCTTCAGTGCACAAGTCCCTACTATCAGGGTATTACATAAAGCTGGAACTCATGCCTCTGGAAGAAGCCAAATGGAAGTGTCTGGAACAACAGCAGATCTGCAGTGTCTTTGGGGGAACAGTGTGTGGGACACCCTGTGAGAGACCCCCACAGTCCCAAAGTTTTCCTCCACGTCCTCCCCAGCCCCTGTTCCCATCTTCTTCTCACTTCCATTCCAGCCTGGCCTTTGAAGAGACATTTAACTTGAGGAAAGTAAATGTGCTGTTTGTGAAGTGAGATGAAGTAGACAGGCCCTTGGGCTCCCCAGCATGGCCCCCTTGGCCCTCTGGGCTGGTGACCCCTGGCTCCCAATGACTGTACTTCCTGGAACAACACAGGAAGTACCACGTCTAGAGCTGCCAGGAATCAGGTGCCCAGGCCACCCACATGGTGTATATTTATAACTTCTTGTGCCTTGACTACAGGCCAAATGTTGCATTCACAGCTAATTTCCTATTAATCAGGTGCTGCAGTTCCTCAGCTAAATGAATAATGAGCCAGACAGGAGCCCTGAAGTTCAAAACTGCCACGGACTGTGGTGCCAACAGAAGCTGGTGGAAGGGGAGGGGCAGGGAGCCAAGAGAGGAAATGGGGAAGAGGAAGAAAATATACTGGTCTGGGACAGCTTCTGTAATAATTAAATGATCACTTGTTGACCTTATAAAGCCCTTTGTAGACTACGCTGCTGAGCATGTTTCTCACACTTGCCTCATGGGGTAAGAAGAAACTGAAGGAAGGTCAAGGCTCTAGTGGAGGGGTTGAATGTGACTCTGCTGGCCTCACTACCAGTATTTCTCCCTGAGGGGCGTCTCTGGACCTCTGCGTCAGCATCACCTGGTCTACCTGAATCACCTGCAGAGGAATCTGGGAAACTGCACTTTTAACAACCCTCCCCCCGCCCCCAGTCATCCCTATGGATATTAGAGTTTGGGAAACACTGTCCCAGGGTAACTGGAATTTCTAGGTCATACTCTAAGGGGCCAAAGGGCCTCAGCTAAAATTTATAAACATCTCTAAAACTCTTAACTACTTACCAAGTATCTTCCGTGTACTCCCTCCTTTCTTTCATCCTCACAACCCAGTATGAGGTAGAGGCTACTGTTATCCTCCAAATGAGACAACTGAGACTTTCAAAAATTAAGTAGCTTGGCTGAGTCAAGGATGGAGAGAGTGGCAGAAGCAGGCTGGCTCATCCCAGGCACACTGGACACTGGATCTATTTGCTAAAGACCTCTTCTTCCAGTCCCACCAAATCATCGTGCTGAGACTCCTGATAAACTTCTGAGCCTGCTGTTCAGGACAATCAGTAGATCCAGCTCTAGGAAGCTGGACTTGATCAGATAAGCCAGGGACTTGAGACAGTGAACAACCAAAGGACTGGCTTGTACATGACAGGATTCCAGAGTGTTAAAAACATAGCTGTGGCCTCAGATTCCTTCTTGTAAAGGACTAAACTCTATTCCACTTCCTATTTTAGAAATAGGGGGCAAGGCTATTTAATTTCTCTATGCCTCAGTTTCCCCATTGTATAGTGAGGACAATAGGAGTGAGCCCCTTATGTTGTTAGAAGGACTGGGATAATACACAGACTTTGTACCTCCCACAGATTCTAGATTCATCTATTGAGTCAACCACAGTGATTCAAACCCCACCAACTCTAGATGTCTCATCCTACTTCCCCCCAAAGATAATACCTGAATCATCAGCCCAGATACTTCACTTTTGCTCTGGAGATGAATCAGATTATGAAGACCAATTCCTTGATAAATGCTGTACAGGACATTTCCTTTTGCACTATGAATGTCCTTCCATAAATAATTAAACTAACCTAGTTACTGAAAGAAGTGACTGAAACCCACAGTGGTAGGAAGATGGGAACTTTGGTCCAACAGTCTGTCCAGGCACTTCCTGATTCCCGGGGGGGGGGGGGGGGCATGAGAATGAAGAGAGGGGTGCAGTCCCCATTGCTGAAGAGCTTCCACACTAGAGATGTGGGAAAAGGCAAGGATCCAAGGGTAGACATTTGATCCAAATTCAAAATAGGTAGACATGAAGACTGACTAGAAAAGGAGACCTCCAGATAGACTTTCCTTGAGAGTGCCCCCTGCAGGACAGAGGCAATGACAACATAGTAGCAAAACAACTAAATGGTAGCAAAAATGCAGGAGATAAATGTGGGAGAAGAAAGCTCCACCCCCAACAGTGTAGCACAGAATCTCCTTATCCAGAGTGGCCTTTAATTTTGTTCAAGAGTTCCCATGGGATGCACTTCTCTCTTGAACCTAGACTATTAATCACCTTTCCCGGAATTCACTTAGGATGCTCTGACTCACCAGCCTGAAGTTTTTGCATATGCAGTTCATGTGTTCATGCCCCCAAGGGGAAAATATTTCCTTAGGCAGAAAACATTCCTCTCACTGCTAGTATCCCTTTTCTCCAACAATAACACCTGGCTAGTAATAATACCAGTAAAACCTGGCTAACAGGTCCTAACTGGACTCTCTAATGAACTGGGCATTAAAGGACATTTAAGAATAAATGCAAACTTATTACTGTCTAGCAAGAAAATGACTATGTAGGGGCAGAGATAAAGCAAGAGGTCTTGGCAAACCTATAAATATTTGTACCAAGAGATAAGAATCAGCTGTAACTAGGCAGCTAGGCTTGCAAACAGTTAGTCTTTAGTCCTAATTAACAAACTTCTTTCCTTCCCCCAACTCCCCACCTCCATTATGTGGATAAATTCTAGCCCAAAGGACCAGATTATCACAAATTCTACAATGACGAGGCCCTGTCATTTAGAAGACAATCCTGCTCAAACTTTCCAATGTGTGTGTGTGTGTGTGTGTGTGTGGTTGGTGGGAGCAGAGGGAGTGGGGGAGGGGGGAATGGGAGGTGGTTATAAGGCCCTGCGTATGCTACGCGCCTGGGCTGGTTTGTTCCCCTGCCTTTCAAATGTGAACTTCCATCAGAGATTCCAGGAGGAGAAAGAAGATTAGGACAGAGGCTGAAAATAAGCAGCTGCTTTGGTGTCTGAATGTATCCATAGCCCACATATTCTCACAGCCATGTCTTCCCTTCCCATCCTTGGTTTCCATACAAATGTGATTGAGGAGGAATTCTCCTTTTGCGTTTTTAGAGAACAACATCTCAGAGTAACTCTTTTATCACATTTCAAAAGGGAAAGGCTAATTAAGCTAGATCATCCCAACACCACCACCATCCCCCCACCCCTAAAAGGCAGGAATCTGCTAACCCAACCCAATTCAGAGTCACTAACTCCACAATTATTCCCCTCTGGAACAGTTCCTTTTTTTTCTAAATTTCATACTTCCAAGTTGAATTAGGCATCTTGTGATTTTTGATTGTTTTTAACATGATACCTTTGCGATAATTATCAGAGGCATTTTCCTATCCACATCTTGCTTGGGAAAGAGTACCGCTGGGTTCAGGGTGTTGGATCCCACAGGGAAAATGCTAGAGTTTAAATGCCACTGGCTTCTTGCAGCACTTTTCCAGTTACTGCAATCATCTATCAGTGTACCCACCCCAGCTCCTCTCCTCAGCCCTCCCATCCTCCTTACTTCTGCAAGTCTTAGTGACCCTATTTCAGGAACTGAAGAAAAGAAGCAAAGCTACTTCCCAAAAGTCTTAGCCTCTAGCACTGTGCTGGGCACATGGTCTGCACTGGATAAAGAGGTGTTGATTGATTTCTTGATTGATTGGCCCACCTTAGAATGTAAGCCTTAGCTCTCTGGTGTCTTGAATTATATACTTTTTCCCAGGGAAAAAAACAAAAAAACAAAAAAAACCAGTGACTCTGCTAAGAAGCTTTCTCTCAATTAACACTATTGTTCCTTTAATCTGCCTCAAAATATTAGCTCTGTCTCCCCACCAGCTGATTCAAAACCTTTGCATTGAAGAGTTTATTTATTCACTTATGTTGGGGAATGTCATTGAAAAGATGTGACTGCCAACTGACATGTGAGGTAGACCCAGGCACTCAGGGCTCCTCACCCTCTCCCTGTCCTGGGAATGTGAGTTCTGCTTGCATTTCCCGCTCCCAGAGGCTGCTCTAAGGACATGGCCTTGAGATAGTGACGTAACATTTGGATCACCTGCATGGTATATGTGACTCAAAGAGTTAAGGCCTCTACATAAACTTTTAAGATTTGGCAGATGGGTACGGGGATCCATTCATCTTGCTGCTGCCCAAAACAAGTCTCGCATGTAAATTCCTTTTGCCATCTACGAACCTGGAGTGGCCTACCTCTTTCTTCAGTCTCTCCCTGCCCTCTGAGTACAGGGGCCAGTTTCAGTTTATATCTGGGAAGCTCCCCAGAGGGTTGCCAAACCAACAATTTAAAGAATATTCATGAGCAACTACTGTATGGCAGTCATGGGGAAGAGTCAAATTAAAAAAAAAAAAAAAAAACAAACCCACATGATTCAGAAGAGGTACCACACATTCATCTAATAACCTCAAGAGTGGATATAAAACTGCAGTGATGATAAGAGTTCTGAGGGGCTACAAGGACACTCAAAGGGGAACCTGGATGCCCAGTCCAGGGATGGTTATCTGGGGAAGCACAAGTTGAGCCATGCCCTGGAGGGTGAAAAAGAGGAAAGAGGGGAAAAGGAGGACTGGGGGCAGAGAAATAGTCTTCACTACAGACCTTCGCTTTCAGGCAGATGAGTCACTCCTCCCATCCTCCAGTGACCCATGATGCAGTAGTAATTCTCTAGCATTTCCTAAGGAAACTGTCTAGAGGTGAGGGCACTGGGTCCCCACGCTGTGCTCTCCTTTCCATCTTCATCATCAACCACTCACAGAGAGTCTTTGCCCCATGCAGGGAAAGGGTGCTCCTCCTAGCCTCTACTCTCCATCACCAGGATCCACTTTCGAGAACCCATTTGCAAGATCCTGAGCCAAGACCTAGAAGTTCTGCCTACAGCAATGGACCAAAGTCAGGGTTACCACATCACATGAGAGCTGACACCTTGGCCTGAGGCTTCTCAGCACTTAACCTATCAACACTGTCCTAGCCGGTCCAGGATGTTTCGATTACTGTTTTTCAGATCCATGTGGCGCATTCCTTAAATTGAGGTGGACCCTATATGTGATCTTGAAATTCATAGTCTTTAAGTGAGAATATCCATTCTTAATCTAGTTCCTACCTCTTCCTTTGCCTACATATTATTCTTCCATCCTCACCCTGAAGCTGCTCATTTGTTCCCAAGTGCAGCAAATGACAGCACCAGAAGGTGGACAGTGTAAGTGTTTTACCTGGAGGTGGAAAATGATCACATTTATTTCTGGTGACCCAGATAAAGAAATGATGAAAAGATAATAAATTTTATTGCATCCCTCCCAAGAATAGCCTCTTAACTTTATTAATAATAGTATTTCAAAAGTCTGACACTCACATGTAAAGACATGAACCATTAGTTGCAAACTGCTATAAACTTTGCTCTATTTTACCTTTCCTATATGAAGATTAT
The DNA here is from genome assembly GCF_011800145.1 of Mirounga leonina. Taxonomy (NCBI): domain Eukaryota; kingdom Metazoa; phylum Chordata; class Mammalia; order Carnivora; family Phocidae; genus Mirounga; species Mirounga leonina. The sequence goes on from NW_023270825.1 coordinate 23,510,379, forward strand.
GATAATTTTAATGTTTCATAAAGGTTTTGACTTTAAAAAATTTGCAGGTTTTATAATTTCAAAGAGTTTTAAAATATACTTGTCAACTGAGCTAATTTATGAAGATAGTGTCCATATACTCATCTGCTTTATCTCTCTGCTTAGACTTCCAGGTCAGCTTAGGGCAAATAACACCATTTCACCTTTGTTTTTTTCGTTTCCCTGCTCAAAAGCATAAATTGAGTGCTGTGCACACAAAAGGTATCCCTCCCACCCCCAAAAAACTGTGTATTGGTAACACTGATAGCCAGGACTTTGTGTGTATGTATGTGTACATACTCATACACACAAAATTCTGACCACAAATGGTACTAAAAGCCTACAGAGGGTCAGTTTCCCTTGGTCATCAATATAAAGTCCCTAATGCAGATCTGTGTCATGACCCTGTGTTCTGGCTTCAAACACCCCGGCATGAAACAGGTTCCCATTCACTCAATATCTAGCACCATCCCCTCTGATAAACAATCTTAACTGTGCTTGGCCACTATTACTGTTTCAGAAGCCCACACTCCACCATACTCTTCCTTGTCATATGGCCTTTGCCTTGGAAGAAGATGAAATTCTCTTTGTGCCCTATCTTTAGGTAGGAGGTGAGAACTGGCTGATAAAAGGGAGGGCTGGATTGATGGAGTAGAGAACACTTTCCAAACTAAAATAGTAAAAAAAATAAATAAATAAAATAAAAGGATGATCGGGAGATAGAGAGCCTGAGAATGAATCCAGACTCCACTGTGAAGTAGCTGTGTGACCTCAGACATGTTACTGAATCTCTCTGTAATTCTCAGTTACTCTATCTTTGAAATGGGGATAATAATAAAAACCCACCCCACAGGTTGTGCTGTGGAGTAACTGAGGCTCTCCATGTAAAGGGCTTGGCAATGTGTCCAGCACAGAATGAGCACCCAATAAGCACTTGCTGTACTTGCCACTATCATTATTTAGAAAGTAATATAGTGCCAAGGTTAGGTCTATAATGCTATGTTAGACCGTCTGGGTTCAAGTCCCCATTCCTCCACTTATTAGCTATACAACCTTGGGCAAGTTGCTTTGTCTCTTTGCCTCATCTGTAACATGAAAATGAAATTTATCTGCCTCATAAAGTTGTGAGTTGAAATCAAGTTGGCCAAGTAAAAAGCTTGGCATCGTACCAAGCATGTAGAAAACTTTCAATATATAAAAATCATTATTATTAATAGTACTATTATCATTACTACCAGCGAATGACTCTCATAAGTCATTTTCATCATGACTTTCTTCTTTTTGAAGACCCCGTACCACCTTGTTCCTGAACTTGTCTTCTTTCCTTGTAAGGCACACGCTGACGTCTGTCTCCTAGCCTACATGGAGTTTCTTGCCCAATCTGCCTACAGACTGCAGTACAAAAGGAGAGATCCACTTCCTGGGCTCAGAGACTTTTTACTTCTCTCCAACAAGCTTATGTACTTTGGCTAGAAATGTGGGAATGCATTCTCCCTTCTCCCGCCACCTCTAGAACTTACTCTCAGATTCCTTATTTTTAAGGGCAGGATGGGAAGCAGGGAACTGAATGCAAAAGGTTTAGGACCCTCAGTGAGATTTGGCATCCCCAATCCACAAACATGAATGAAATCATCATCCAACCTTACTTCTAAATAAGAAAGCCTCTGGAAATACAGCAGATTCAAATTCATAGGTGTGAAGACTTGGTTAATTTCTCACTTAATGCTAAGTGTAAAAAAACCTCCAAGTCATACTGGACTAATATCTCTGTGCCCTTGCCCAGGCTTTTTGTCCCAGAGCCATACAAATTTTACCTTTGCAGTTAATACTCACATGAATTCCAATCATGATATGTAAGATCAAAACAGGAAACCCCTTAGCTAAAGGGAAACCCAGATTCAGGGTGAAAATTCTAAGTCTCTGCTGCTCATGTGTTTCTGTGACAACCCAAAGAACTATTTTCACAAATCCATTAATTCCACAAACATTTATTGAGCATCTCCTCTGGGCTAATAAGTCATGTGCTGGTTGGTTGGGATATCAACATTATTAAAACAAGGTCCTGCCTTCAAGGAGCTCATACATAGTCTGTCTAGTGGTAGAGATAGAGGCATAAATAAGTAATGATAATGCAATGTGACAAGTGAAACAATGAGGGGAGTAAGATGGCCAGGGCATTGTGAGCACAGCCTGAGAGCATGTGTGAATGCTTCCAGGAAGGGATGCTTGCGGAGTATCATCCACGACCAGGGGAGTTGGTTAGGCAAAGGAGGTCAATGGGGAGCAGCAGGGAGAGAACATTCCAGACAAAGAAAAGGACATGGACAATGGTGCAGAGAAGCAGAGCATATTGTGTGTGCATACACAGAAAATTCAAGAGGGGGAGTGGTGCAAGATGAGGCTGGGCAGGTAGGTGGGAGCCAGACCATGGAAAGCCTTGTAGGCTAAGCTAAGGAACATGGACAACATACCCACAGGCAATGATAGGCTGTGATGGTTTCAATGAAGGGCCTGGCATGGTGTACCTTGCATCTCAGAAAGATTACTACAGGAGTTCCAGGGCAGGATTGTTTTGAGGTGTTCAGTGACAAGACCAGTTACAAGGCAGTAACTGGAACCTAGTCTGATCATTTGAACCTGATTCCTGACCAGTCCTTATTTCTGTGTCTAAACAAGATCCTTGCCTTTAGTCATCAAAGCACTTACCATTCACAGTTTCCCTACCAGTGTCTTGGTCCTGGCCATGGGCAAGCAAATGCAAGTGACAGCTCCTGTCTGGATCTATGCGCCTCCAAGTGAGCGTAATTCAGCACTGGAGCCAAAGCCGATGACATGCATTAGTTATTACTGTAAGACGGCAATTTGGTGATAAAATACAATATTGTCACTTTCAATATGTACTAAAAATGATTTACCAGAGCTCATGGGGAGCAACTTAGACAACTGTCTGATTACAATACACGGGATAAATCACCCTCATTTGAGGGTTAAATTATCCCATCTGATAACTCTAGATCAATTTGACAGTTAAAATCAGGGTCTTCACCTTCCCTCCCCAACTCATACTGAATTTGTTCTTGTTCCTGTGGGTGAACAATCAAAACAGTAGATGGACCCTCTCCTTTTTCTTCCAAAGCAATTTCCCTTCCTTTACTCAGGGTCCAACTGAAGCCCCAGGTCCTCTGTGAAGTTTTCTCTAAAAACACCAACCCATTCTCCAGAGTATCAGTCTTCACAGTAAATATCTCTCACCCTGGTGCAGCACTCTGTTGGGACAGTAAGGTCTAGAATAAATGTCCCATGAGAGACAGTCTTCAAGTATGGCTGTTGTGATGGCTAAATTTATGAGTCAACTTGACTGTGTTGAGGGATACCCAGAGAGCTGGTAAAACAGTATTTTGGGGTGTGTCTATGAGGCTATTTCTGGAAGAAATTAGCATCTGATTCATAGACTCACCAATGTGAGTGGGTCTCATCCAATCTACTGAGGGCCTGAATACAACAAAAAGGCAGCAGGAGGGTGAATTCACTCTCTCTGCTTGAGCTAAGACATCCATCTTCTGCCTTAATACATTGGTTTTAGGGCTTTCAGACTCAGATCAGGACTTACACCATCAGCCCCCACCCCCATTCCCAATTCTCAGGACTTCAGACTTGGTCTGAATTATACCACCAGCTTTCCTGGTTCTTCAGCTTGCAGATGGCAGACTGTGGGACTTCTTGGCTTTCATAACTGTGTGAACCAAGAAATATCCTTTTATATATATCTGTATATATCCTATTGGTTTTATTCCTCTGGAGAACACTGACTAAAACAGCTGCCAACAATTCCTCCCCTTGAAATATACACATGCCATTCTGCACAATAAGACTTAGAGTCTGATTCCCTGTCTCTTGAATCTGGATTGGCCATGTGACTTGCTTTACCTATAGAAGTGACAGTGTGCCAACTCTAGGTCTAACCCTTAAATAGGCAGGGATGCTTCCACCTGGGGCTCTTGGATTCCAGTCTCCATATAAGAAGCCTGGGCTAGCCTACTGAGGGATAAGAGGCATGTGAAAGAGGACCATAGCCTTCTTAGACATCCCTTGTTGGAACTGAGCTAGGCTTCCAGCTTAATATAACGACATGAGTGACCAGACTGACATTATATGAAACATAACTGGGTGGCTCACCCTGTCAACCCATAGCCATGAGAAATAACAAATCATTATCATTTTAAGCCACCAAATTTTGTAGTAGTTTATTATTAAACAACAGAGAATTGAAACTGTGTTTTCTCCCCAACTAGAATGAGAGGTCCTCATGAATATACTATAATAACTGGTACAGACTGGGTATTTTTTATATGATGGGCATTTTATATAAGTGATGTCATTTAATCTACATGAGAGTCATACAAGCTAAGTATTATTATCCCCACTTGACAAATGGGAAACAGGCTGAGAGAGGTTATATAACTTGCCCCAAGTCATAGAACCAGTACTCAGAGCTGTCTGTCTTCAAGGCCTGGGTGTTTTGCCACTCTTCCATACTGGAATTCATGGTTCAGAACCAGTGGATAGACATTTTAAAATCACATGGTTATTAAAACAGTGTAGGAATAAGATGTCTCAGCTTTAGAGTCTAGCACTGGAATCAAATCCCATCTCCAACATGTAAGCCTTGCCTTGCTCTCCTCCCTCACACTAAAGATGGCAACACTTTGATATTAATGAGAAGAATGGGACTTTTCTATTATACAGTATGATATTTTCTACTTTCTGGCGATGATATGGTTTTTCATCATTTTCTCCTAATCTTCTATTCTTTGATGCTATGATTTGTTTTCTTTACTACTTTTATGAAAACTGTTTTAACAGGATGTCCCTGGACAAATTGCTGACCTTCCCTGTTACTTGTTATTCTGGACCATAAAATAGATCCTATAATTCCTACCTTGCAGGGTCATGGGGAGGATTAGATCAAATAATTACTACAACTAAAGCCCCTGACACATAATAGGCACTTCATAAACTGTCTTGGTATTGGTGTTAGCATTAATATTATTGGGCTGAGTTGGTGAATCTGGAGCAGATTGAAGCTACTTATTTCACGAGGAAGGAAAACACCCCAAGAACTGCCAAAACATTTTTGGCTGCCACCATGCCCATTTAAAAGGTAGAAAGTAAAAACTTTTCCAGGTGACTAGATGAAATGTATTAGTTCCAGATCCAAAGGTCAAGTCAGAGCTCTATGCCCACCCAGTTCTCACGGTCATGTACACACCACTTGGATATCAACAAAAAGTACATACTAAGGCCTCACTGGGGTCACATTCCACTACTGTGTTAATAGACTTCACAGCCTCCCCTTAACTTAACCCTATCATTCCCAGAAAAAGCATAAATCTGAAAAGGATGAGCCACTGACCTCAAACATTATAGTAGATGCTATTGGTGCATCTCCCAGATTCCCTTATCTGGCAGATGCATGCATTCCCCAGCTGCTGCGGGGAATGCTGGCTCACGCCTGCGTCCTTGTCTGGAAGATTGTCTTTAGCCAATGGGAACCACCTAACCTGGAGATGCCTGGGAGCTTAAATCTAAGGCCAGTGACCAAATGATTCAGGGGAATAAAGACTCAATCCCCCTGCCTCGATGCAGGACAAGTTCTGTGGTACAAATCATATTCTAGAGCTTCCCCATGGAATCAGGCTGAGGCTAGGCTGAGGCTATATCACACCTTTGCCATCTTCTTCCCTGCCTTTCCTGCCTCCCTCACTTCCTTACAGGGTTCTCCCAAGAGCACTCCCTCAATAAATAACACACTAAGAATCCCCATCTCAGGCTCTGCTTCTGGGAAGCCTGACTCAAGATAATCATTTTGATGCCTTCAAGCAAAGGTAGAAAAAAAATGTCTTTCATACTCTTAGCAAGTTTCTTGTCCCCATATCAAAGATTTTTGTTTAAATAATAACTTAGAGGGCGCCTGGGTGGCTCAGTTGGTTAAGCGACTGCCTTCGGCTCAGGTCATGATCCTGGAGTCCCGGGATCAAGTCCCACATCGGGCTCCCTGCTCAGCAGAGGGTCTGCTTCTCCCTCTGACCCTCTTCCCTCTTGTGCTCTCTGTCTCTCATTCTCTCTCTCAAATAAATAAATAAAATCTTTAATAAATAAATAAATAAATAAATAAATAAATAAATAAATAATAAGTTAGAAACCAAAAAATGATTAAAAGCAAAGCAAAGAAAATGAGAGACTTCCTGTGAAAACTTGAGATTCAGATAACCATGGCAGGCCACTGTGCTGATTTCCCAACCTCACCACCACTCTGAAGACGAACAGCCAACAAAGGAGATAATTTACAAATGAAACTATAGGGGATGCAGCTCAAGAATTAATATTGGATGGTCATACTCGGAAACCACAGACTTGGTCTATGGAGTCTACAAAATAGTGACCATATGGGTTTAAATCTTTGCTCTACCACTTACTAGCTGGGTGACCTCAGTCTAGTTATTTAACATTTCTCATATTTGTTTCCCCTTTTAAGTATGAGGATAATAACGATACGTCTTTCTAGAGCATGGTTGTAAAGTGTGAACTAATATGTGTCCGGCACATAGCAAGTGCCCAATACTAGCTACTATCTTGGTCCCAACACTGTGTGTATCAGTCACCATAGGCTAAGTTATGCAACAGCAAAAATGCCCAAAAATCTCAGTGCCTCAATACACTGAAAGTCATTCTTCCTCATACCACACATCCATGATATGCTGACTGGGGGTAGGGAAGCCAGGCATACTGAACAGCCACCATCCTTACTGTTAATGTGACTGTGACTGTGCCAAAAGTCACACATCAGCAATTGAATGCTCTGATCCAGAAGTTAGAGACCTCATTTTGCCCATGACTCATTGGCTGGCCTCAGTCACATGGCCCCATCCAACAACAAGAGATCCAGGAAGTGTCACTCCACTATGATCTAAGTGAGAAGAGAACTGGGTATCTGTGAGCAGCATAATATGCCACCACACCGTGCTCAACAATTACACACGTCTTCCATTTAAATCTCACAACCATCCTAAGATGTAGGCATTGGAATTAGTCCCATTCTAAAATTAAGAAATTGAGGGATAGAGGGGTTAAGTAACTTGCTTAAGACCACACCACTAGCAATGACAATGGTTACTTCCCAAATGGAGTGAAATTGTAGGCATACAGAATCTCAGAGTTGGAAAAGGACATTTAAAGTCCATGAAATCTAACCTCTCATCCAATGTGGTAATCTCTTCTATAAGTAAATCACAGAAGCATGAAAGCAGGGTCATCCATTAGAAAAAGCAACCTGACCACCACCCTGGCCCTAAACTTGGACAGGGGAACCTTGGGAGCTACTGATCTGGTGGACTTTGATTTTACATATATATGCATGACTAATATAGGGGGCTTCTCCAAAACCAGATGAGGAGCTCTGGGCCTCTATGCTTCCAGGGGCTGCCATGCATGGAAGTGACATTTTATTTTTTTAAATTTGTTTTTTATTATTTTGTTGAAGTATAGTTGACACATAATGTTACATTAGTTTCACATGCCCAACACAGTGATTTGATATGTTGTGCTCACCACAAGTGTAGCCACCAACTGGGAAATGACGTTTTAAATTGTAAAATTCCACAGAGTGGGCACTAACAACGTATAGAATCATTACAGGGCTAGGCTTTAAAAGATTTGTCTCAAGTCCTTACAGTAACTTTGTGGGCAGGTATTATCCCCATTTTGCTGATCAAGATCCTGAGGTTAGAGATTTAATTCACTTCCCAAGATGATATGGCTGGTTGGGGGCAGAGCTGGGATTCTAACCCAAGTGGCTCTGATCCAGGGACTGTGCTCCATCACAGGGAGATGGAGGGTCCACTTAACCAGAACACCTCCATTATTCTGTGGTCTGGTACAACTGCTCAAAAAATACAAAATCCAAAATAAATGCATTAATGACAAGTTAATTTCAGTCACTCATTATCAACATGCTTAGTACCATAAAGTCATGTATTAAGTTGAGAGGAAAACCTCCAAGGTTGTTGAGTATTTAGACTAGAGCTCATAGACAGGGAGAAAGAGGCTGAAACTGATATTGATCGAGCTATCTACCCTGGCCTAAGCTTGTGCTAGTTTTTATATAAAATTATTTCATTTAATTTTCACAATTTTTTCATGAAATTATTATTTCTCTTATCTCTATTTACAGATTAGGATATCTAGACTCAAAAGATTGAGTGAATCCTCCAAAGTCACACTGTTAAGTAGTGTAAGCTTTCTCTACTAAGCTGCCTTTACCAGGGCCAAGGGAAGGAAATCACTGACAAGAAGTACTCATGACAAGAGGCCCTGACTCCCCTTCTGGAAGCTCCCATATATATCCCCCAAGGCTGTGTCCAGCAGAGTTTTAATCATTTCAGAGTTAGGTCTCTTTTTCATCATCCTTACAGAATGGCTGCCAGAATTCCACATCTTTCAGTTAAGGAGGTTTCTCTTCATCAGCTGAAGCCTCAAGACTTTTCTCTTGTTTCAGATCCAATGTTCCAACTCAGCCCTCCTGACATCAGCTGCTCCCACCCACATATCTCCCCATATGCTGATACCCAACCAACACCATCTGTAGGACCAAAGATGTTCTGGGTCCCTCTGCTCTGAATAAGAACTCTGACTCAAGAGTGAAGGAACTACAGGGCCATTGAAAAAGCTAGTGTATGCTTATAGTCTCTTTAGCCATTCCCTCTATTCTTCTTGCCCCTGAGCCACTTTGACACACTGCTGAGAACAGAGTACAAATACTGAGTGGAAATAAGGAGAAAAAGAATGGATCTCTAGCATTTTGTGGATGCTACCAGCCCTGGAGAGAAAATACTGTCTGAAGGAACTATGCTATAAGTCATTACTGGATAAGTTTCCAGAGAAGGATGTCATCACCTTCCTCTACAGTAAACTGAATTTCCTTGGGGATCCACTGGTTCCCCATCTCATTCCATACCCATGCCAATTAGTCTAAGCTAATAAGTATAACCTGTTTTCCTGGGCACAGTGCTCCAGGAATAAGCAGGCAATTTAGTAGGGTCAATAAAAGAGAAGCCCAGGATTCTTTTTCTGATTACTCAGGAAAGGAGCTCTTATATCACCCTCCCCACCACCCAACTGAGACAGAAGCTAGGCAGATTGAGGTTTGGAGCTGCTGCATTAATCCTGTGATCATGAGGTGAGAGAACAGAACTGAGTCGAAAGATGAGAACATGAAGCCTGGCAACATCACATGAGACTCTGCATCAAGCTGTACCTCAATCCAGAATAACCCCTAGATTTTCTCCTTATGGACTCCACTAAAATTCCCTTTTGGCTTAAAGCAGTTTGGGTTGGGTTTCCAGTCACTCAAAATCAAAACAGTCCTGAAAGAGTATCATAAGTAAAAAAGAGTCTCAGGGTCACAGTGTCCAGCGGAAATAGTAGAGATTGAGGTCTACCTTCCCAACAACCTCCCTCCATCTGTGTGCCATTTTACTGCCTTTCAGCCTCTTGACCAGAACTGGCTCTGGGAAAACCAACAAGCCAGACCAAATAATCTCAAATGTCTCTGCTTCCTCAGGCTCTGCCCTCTCCCTCTCAGGTGTCAAATGTTTGAATGCTAAATTCATATCACATGTTAGGGAATTCTGTCTGTTCACAGGAATACCTAAATTTGATGAGAGGGAGAGGGTGATGTACAATTCAAAGGAAGCACAAAGGACATGTAGGGTGAAGGTAAGTTACAGCCAGTAGAGGTGTCCAGGTGTGTGAACCTCCCTGACCACAGCTCTTTTCTCATGTGTCTTTATATATTAGCTCTGTCACTGTAGGCTAGGAACTTTACAGCCATGTGACCCAGTTTCCTCACCTGTAAAATAGGGATACAAGTCTTGTAAAGTTGTGATAATCAATGACTCAGGCATGTAGGGCACATAGAACAGTGCCTGGCATAGAGTGAACACTATATATGTCAGCTCCTAATCTCCTTATTCTTCGGGCAGACATTACCATCCAGACTGTACACTCCTGGGCAGTAGATGATCTGACTTACTTTTCTTTGTATTTATAGCAACCAGCCCAGTGTCTGGCTCCAGAAGTATTTACTGAACGGCTCTTGGCAGGGGTGCTATAAAGAGATTCATGTATGTGTGTTTCATCCTATGGTATTATGAATGGATCTCTAATAATGGAAGTTCAAGCCCTGAAGTTGGATATTGCAGGAAAGATTCTCAGGCAAGTCATCCATCCTCACTTGGATAGTTTTTATTAATAGCTGAGAAACAAACCAGTTGGGTGGGACAGCCATTTAGGAATAGCCCTCAGCCTGAGATGGAATCCCCAACTCACTCTACCAGAAACTTCCATCCTCAACCTGCCTTATGACTTTGGCTCAAGTTGTTTCTTCATTCCTCCAGCATGCAGAGGAGAGACCCACCAGGAATTCTCTCCCCTTCCTGTCTTGAGAACTGTCACACTCATGAGAATTTTCTGAGCAGATATTTGTCTTGTAGCATCCTAGAGTCAGCGTCTCAGAGAGATCTATAGAATAGGCTTATTCTTCAGTCCCTAGGCTGCCATCGAATCAGTAGAGAGTTGTGAGCTGTCAGCTAGGTGTTTCTGTCTTCAGGGGGAAAGAACCTTGAGCAAAGATATTTATAAAGGAGAATTTGTTGTAAGGCAAACGAGGGGAGGAAGGCAGTTCAGATGGAGAAAGAGATTCACCACCACAAAAAGCATTTTCCTATGTTAAATCTCTCTTGCATGTGGATGCACTAGTCCCATGCAGTGTTAACAATTTCTTCTATTATCTTCTTGTCCTGACATATGCTTGGGAGATCAGAAGTGTAAACAGGTAATTCAGTTGGGTAAGTAAATTGCCTCTCCTCCCTGCCAAGCTGTTAAGCAGGCACTTCTAACATTGCACAGGTTTAGATCAGGTTTCCCAGAGGCTGGCTAAATAAGGATGGTGAAATGAGATCTCAGAGGAGTAGGGAAGGGTATAGCATCTCCCCCAGGACATGGGAAGACTTGGGGATGGTCTTCACTGTGGAAACAAGCACTTTGCCTGACATGAACTTCTTAAACATCTCTATAAAATGGAAATAGATAACTTCAGAAATATGGTAAGTTGGTGGCTAAAGGACCTAATTTTGTCCCATAAATATTCCTAGAAATTCATAGAGATATCAACCCATGCCCATCTTACAAACAGGAGAGGTTTGGAAACTTAGGGCCTAAAAAAATGTTTCACTAAATTTCATCTGCCTCATTATCTCATTCCTCATTTGTTCAACAACCACTACTGAGCACTTCTTTATGCCATGCACAGTGAAGCAGCAATTATTAGAGTCCAAGGCAACATTGGAACATTGGAGATGACAGGATGGTATGGACTTAAGAGGGATTTGGATATAAAATCAATAGGACTTTGTTGACTGATGGGATGTGTAAAGGCAGCATGGAGAGGCTGAGCAGCAGAAATAAGAGTCAAAACATGGAAGCTAGGATTATTCCTAAGTGTAACTGGGCATGGTGTGGCATCACTCACAGAGGAACAGAGCATAGGTGGAGGAAAGTTCAAAGGATGATTGTAGTATGGAGCTCAAAGAGTCAATGCTCAGGATTCCCAATGCCCTCTGAATCCTGGCTGTAATTCTATCACCATCAAGTTACTTTTGCAGCCCTTTGCACCTGCTAAATCCAATTTTACTCAAACACAGGCAGAATTGGCCTTCCAAAGCATAACCCTGGGTTTCTCTGTTAGAATAACAAGACATGAATGTAAAATAATTCTATCTGTGGAAGGAAGAGAGGAAAAACTCTGTTGGGGGCTTACTAGCAGTCAGGTATGCTATTGTCTACTTTCTTGTGTGATCCTCACACACCTGGAAGGAATACTTACCCCCACTTTACAGATAAGACTGAGACTCAGAAATTAAAATAATTTGGAAAAAAAGTTAAATAAGGAATAGCAGGTACAGAGCCCAGACCAAACTCATGTCTCCTGATTCCTCCTGGAACAATATTCTTTCTCATGACCCATGCTGCTTTTCTGAGAAATAAAAAGACACATGAGCTCTGTGTTTTGATGGGCCAAATATGGAACTTCCTACTCATGACTTCAGCATACACCCCCAGATGCATAAGCCCCTTGAGTAAATGTAGGCATTGGTTGGTACAGGGTTAGTGAAACAACAAATGTTGTATCCCACTAGAGCCATTCAACAGGATTCCAATCCCTGAGACTCTCTCTCTCTCATTGGACCTTGCTTTAACCCTGAGCAGCTGGTGATCTTTTGAACCCAGCTTATACTGGACGGGGTGGACAGGAGCCAACATCAATACATCACTAAGTTTGTGCAGGCTCAGAGCACAGGTGGGGAATTCAGGGAACAACCAGGGGAAGGACTATCACCCATTTCCACCAATATGACTCCACCCTACTGGGTATACTCATTTCTGCCTCATTATAGCAAGACTTCCCACCCCAGCCTCTGAGCGCAGGAGGGAACTATCAAGCTGCAGCACTATGGCTCCAAGGGTCAGAAGAAATTGGTAAGAAGTCATAGTTGGCAAAAGCAGAGTTGCAGGCCTGGTATCTTGACTTCTGACCCAGACCCACCCACCCCCTCACCTGGCCTTTCTCCCTTGCCTTTCTAAATCCTCTGCTAGAGGATGCTGGTGGGCTACCAAGAATCTACTCCCCCTTCTCCCACTCTGATTTTCCTCTGGGGAATTTGCCTCTCTGCTAGTTTTACCTATATACTCTGAAGGAAGGTATCTCCTGTTTTGCCCAGCCACAGTTGGGTCCAATGAGGTAAAGTAAGCTCAGGACTGTGCAAGGGCCTGAAACTCCTGTCATCCTGCTGCCAGGAGGGGAGGGTCCAGAGGGTAATGGGCAGATCCTGAGGATAAAGCTAACACAGCAGGAGACAAGAGCAGACAGAAAGATCCTGTCTTTGGTGACATTATCTGATCTTCTCAATTACATGCCAGTAAACCCTTTATTGTTTAAGCCCATGGTGCTTCTTTGTCATCTGCTCATCCTTCAATGCCCACCTTAATTTCTACTCCCCCATGAGCCATCCCTAGCCAAACTTTCCAGCCCTTAGTATGTCTTACAGAAGAGTCTTTTCTGAACATGCTTTTCCTTATAATGTATAGTGTCACTGGAATAAGCCCATACTTTGAAGCAAACAGAATTTCAATTATGATTTATCTACTCACTAGCTGTGCAATCCTAGGCAAGATGCTTAAAACATGAATCTCAGTTTCCTCATTTGTGAAATGGGATAAAGCTCTTTTTCCTCCCAAGAGAAATAAGTGAAAGAATGGAACAGCACCTCTATGTGGGTAGCCGAGTAGACTTCTTGGGGAAAGGGATCCCTGTGGTTAACTGCCAAGTATGACAAGAACTCTATATCCTACATATAGCAGACATTAAGTCAATATTTCTGAGCAAGCTGAGTGAATGAATGTGTCCCTCCCCCAGCTCCAGGTCAGAACCTGGGAATATTAGCTTAGCCAAGTCAACCCAGCTTGTAAAGCATCTGTCCACAATCCTCTTGGCTCCCAGCCAGGCTCCCAGACCTGGCAGTTGCAGGAATTCATCAGCATATCCGGAATCCCCCTCCCTGTCTCCAGCACCCACTCTATAGGCAATTCAAACTCTAGCAGCCTGTGCTTTATGTGAACTGTGGCCAGTGACAAACACACTGAGCCAGGAGGAAGTGATCGGCAATAATAGAATATTTTAGTAGCTGGGAAAATAATAGAATATTTTATTAGGCAGGATGGGAAGGGAAACCATGCTTTTCCCATTTCAGTTTCAAATAGGGAGACAAAAAGTAAGAAAAACACCCTGTGGCTATAAAAGATCAGTCTAGCCTAAGGAATAGAGAAGGACCCAATTATGGGCTTTATCACCTCCTAAGGGCAAAATGTTCCACCAACCCTCCATGTATTACTCAATCACTTGTGCTACTGTTTTCTACCCTTTGCTAGTTTTACCTCATGGGACTCTGAAAGAGCAACACTGGAGCATCTGTCTATTTTGCTCCTTGTTTGCAGTATCAGGTATGAAGTTGGTAGAAGAGAAGGCTAAAACAAATGCTTAAATTAAAAATTACAGTTACTCTTGTATTTCAGTTATCTGTAGGCCATGTCACTGCAGAACACAGAAGACCGACCTTTGAAGCTTTGTCACCTGCCATTTTTATCTCTAATGATGCTAATTTGCATTAGGTCTGTATTATAGGCTGCCCGGAATTCTCTTGGAACCAGGTAGTTAATAAATGAGAAAGAGAGAGAGAGACAAATGGATGGATGGATGGATGGATGGATGGATGGATGGATGGATAGGCAGGCAGGTTCTACATCTATGTGTCCCTGTCCAATGATTCCATTTGAGGACATTCTACTATTCATCAAAACTCATATCTTCATAATTCACCCACCAATCAGCATTAACCTCTCTTATTACTCCATTTTGTTATTCGACAAAGCCAGTATATCAAACTGAGCTCACCCAAAAGAGTACACATGTTGGTACTAATATTCAATCAATATGCATGTATTGAGTATCCACCTGATATGAATAAGGCACAGTCCCTCATTCCCTCAAGCCCATCACTACCATCCTAATAATTATCTCCAGGGTTATGTTAGGATTTCTACCAAACTCCTGAGTAGTAGAACATCGATTTTCCCCATTGTAATTTCCTATTCCCTCATTCCTATCCCTTGCCTGGACATTCCCTCACCCCCAAGAAAGCCAACTCAGGTGCCTCTGGAAATTGGGAGGCTGCAGACAACATCTGGTGCACCAGGGGAATGTGTTTGTCTCAGCCCATCTCAAAATAGTATCTGACAAGCCTGAATCACACAAGTTCTGAAAAACTCACAAGAAATAACCTAAGAAATCTATAGCTGCCTCCTCCAATTTCACTCCCTGTCTGGCTGCTTATTGACTTCTGCAGCCTGTATTGACAACGGGCAACCCTGCTTCTGTCTGCCTGCTCCCATGCAGTGGTAAGTAAAGCAGCAAACAAAAAAAAAAAAAAAAAAAAAAGGAAAATAGAGAAGATCACAGCTGTAACTTATGCCAGAGACCCTATTCTGGAGCCAGGCACCAGTCTGCAGGCAAAATTTCTAATAAAAATGAGAGATTTATTAGGGAGAAAATGCCCGAATCCCCTTCCCTTCCTTTTGTTCATCCCCCAAGGGCCACGTAGTTAATTTGGCTTCTTCAAACCTCTGCTCCACATTTAAGCTTCCAAATACCACTTGTGTACCAATAACATTTGTCCAACGTAAGGGAATGGGGTATAGCCCACCCCCACCACAGCTCACATACCTTTTTTTTTTAAAGGTGACCTGAAAGACTTACCTGCCAAGCTCGAATTAATTTCACTGCAGAAATGGAAATGCAGGGTGCATGCCTCTGGGAAAGCACAACCTCAGGGTGCAGAAACAGCGAAGAGAGGGACCACCACATTCCCTAAGCCCTCCAGTCCTGTGTTTCTCCCGGAGCAATTGATAATCTCACTAACACCTACAAGAGTGTGCAGGAAGCTGCCTTCCTAACACCGCCCTCGGTGTTCGTGATTTTGCAACTCTCTCACCCTTCAAATCTTAGCGCAGCACTGGCAATTAGAAACCTGCACACATCTGGGGCCTGGGATGGGTGTTTTGTGCATACATTGGGAGCTTCAGCCAGCAAAGGGGACTCTCCGCAGCCTCATCCTCTCTCAGGGGATTTATTTGAATCTGCAGATTGTGTCATGCCAAACCTATCTCCTTGCTCAGTGTGAATCACTGACTCAGGAAGTCACATGGACCCAAGATTCCCAGAATGAGAGCTCTGTTCTGGGAAATACCGGGGGTATCTACTCTCCTATTAGCCACAACCTTTAAATAACTACTTTGATCAGAATGCATGACTAGAGAGGACATTATGAAGCTAAGTTGCTATTGCAGGGAGCAGAAAAGAAGTTAGAGCAAAAGCCAGCATTCTTTCTACAGCAAACAGTTCCCTGGGGCCCCTTCTTCATATTGGCTGGTTCACAGTTTCAAGGCAGCGGCAAACATTTGGAATACTCTGGAGTAAATGCAGGGGTCTTGAAATCCCCTTGTTTCAGACCTATGACATAGCTATCCTAAATCCCTAACCTAATTCCAGGGTTAGCTGAGCCACCCAAGGATATTTTGGATCGAATCTGTCATTTCTCTGCTCCTACTTTAGACAAGAAGCAGAAGTTAGGAGGTAGGATGCTATATATGGATTTGCCATCTTGTGATGCTAACAAATACAGACTCAGTTATTACCCAAACCTCTCGCAGGGAAAAAGCATCATTTTTATTACTTGTTACTAATAGTGTTAACAACAATATTAATAATAGAAGCAGTTAGCCTTTATTATGTTGCAAATACCGTTCATATAATTTTTCATGCATTATCACATTCAATATCCCAATAATTTTATGAATTGTGTGTGACTGGCATTCTCTGCATTTTAGAAATGAGGATACCTAGTATTGGAGATGCTAAGTAATCTTCCCATGGTCATATGATGAAAGGTAGCTGCAGGACTGAAATCCAGACCCATCTAACTTCAGAACAGGTGATTTTAATTGCTCTGTTCTACCATATTGAGTAGACACTCAGAGTGAATGCTAAATCATTTATATCTTTCATATTTGAAATCTGTAACCATATATGTATAACTCACCTTCAAGATACTCTTAAGCTATATAAAAAGGGTTTGTTAAAAATATCACATGCTCATGATCTCCCAAAGAACAATCAAGTTTCTTAAAAGAGGAAACTGCTTTTAAGCACTTTGCACAGTACCTACTTGCTTATAATTCATGTAAATATAAGCCTCCAAAGAATTATTATGTATTCAATAAAACAGACCCACAAATCCACTTAATAAATCATTGTTCTGATACTGAATGTTCTTTAATGTGATTTTGCTAAAATTCTAAGTAATCACTTATTCTGACTTTTCACTAACCTAGACTTTTCTTGTTATCAAATAATAAAAGTATGCTGGTAGACCTTTTCTTCATAGATGTTAGCTTATTAATACTCATAATATCCTCAGGGCACATAGAAAGTACCACTTCTCTCATCTTATCAATATTTAGAAGACCATGCATAGACCCTATGCAGTAGTGCATGGTATACAATGTGTGATGTATAATAAACTACATGGTTCACAGCAGTTAATCATCCATTCAGTGATTCATCACTCACTATGTTCAGTCAGACTGAAACACCATTTTAAAGAGTACAATAATTCACTCTTTAAAGTCATGTGACTTTGGAATCCAGCAAACCTGGGATCAGATCCAGGTTGTGCAATTTACTAGTTTGATCTGTTCCAGGCATTAAAAATTACCAAAACCAGTTACTTATAAACTAATGATTATGTTCCTCTGTCAGGTATTGCCTTTTAGACTGTGCTGGTTATTTCAGCAGATTATATCAAGGAGTGAAGTGTGAGTTATTTATTTAACCCTCATGCGGGCTTCATACAAGTTAGAAAGTGGTCTGTTGCCAGACACTGGCTATTTGTGCAAGTAAAGACATAAGCGTCTCTCTGATTAGAAAAATTTGAGGGAGGGTTCAATGGGGAGAGTATCTCCACTTTGAAGACAGAGACCAACATTTACATATTAAATCCATAATTTAGGAAATTATGAGGTTTAATTAAATAATGCATGTAAGGCATCATGCATTGTCCAGGGGAAGAACAGGTGAAATGCCTTCAAGACCCTTCATTAGCTCATTGGAATCCAAACCCTTTGAGGATTCTTAGGTCCATGTACTTTTGTAGTACCTTTTCTGGTGTCCATAATTCCCGTGAAACAAACTAAATACTTGAGGGTTAATAGACTGACAGTTAGGCAACATTTCTATAAAAGATTCCCATAAAGCTCAAGAAGGGAAACTCTTGCCTGTTGGAAGTAGGGAGTGGGAAAGGGACTGTTAAGTCATAAAAACAGAACCAGTAAAAATACCATCAGATAAAGGAAGACAAGACAACTCAGACTTTCTTTAGAGGTCGCTGAAATTTTCAAACTTAATGTTTCTGCCTTTTACCTATTGCATTAGGAATGGAATGGATGGCAGGGAGTGGGGGGTTAACTACTACTTCCTGGCTCCAAGGTCAACTCATGAAGGGAGACTGCTATATTTTTCCTATTTCTGAGATATATTCTCTTAAAGGAAAAAAACATTTTTTTCTACACTGGCTGCATCATCCTCTTTCAATATTCCTACTAGAACAAAGTAAAATGTTTTGCAGTTATTTCTCTGCAAATACTCAAATTTGAGAGAAAAGGAAAATAATGAAACTCGAAATGCCAATTATTTATTTTATTTTCTGTCCCTTATGCCTTAAAAGCAAATAACAGTGAATAAAGTATAGATGAAAGGTCCCAGAAAATTGCCCCTAGTTTTAATAATTCTAGTTTCTCTCTGAAACTATTAGCATCTTGAGGGAAGGATCTTCATTCAGCTTTGCATTTTTCTAGAAAACTTGTTCTACTGTTCCACAAACAGGGCAATTCAATGGCTAGAGGTAACACTGACACAAGCAATTGAAGACCATGACAGTGCTGTGGACTTTCCAAGAATCCAGTCAGACTAGGGGATGGCTATGGTGATAGCAATTACAAATTATTGTCAAAAAAAGCCAATGCATAGCCAGTTTTTAAGGCCTAGCTAAGCATGGGTTCACAGGGCAGCAGTTAAAAGTTTGATAAAAGTATGATAGGACTGAGTGGTTAGAGCAGTTGGAGCCTGGTACTAAAATAAATGAATAGAAGATTCAAGGCCACTAGAAATAGTAAGACAGAGATGGAAAATTCTTTTCCACTCAGCCAGAAAACATTAGGGAGAGTCCAGTACCTTGGACAGCTCCCTGGGAGTCATTCTGGGTCCTTAAATTCTGTCTATAATTAACCATCAAATGACCCATCAGTTATCATACATTTGTCAAGTTTTTGGTATTTTCAAGACAAATGCACAAACTTCCACCTCAGGGAAATAGGCATACCTGTCCCTATTCCTTCTATTAAGTATGACTAAAAACCCTAGACATTATATATAAAATAAACATAGAAAGACTCTGACAGGTGGAGAGAAGGTAGGCTGCCTAGGGACCTTGGGACCTAAACAACAACACAGTAGTAAATTCCCTGAGTTTTCTTTTTTATTTCATATATCTCAGACAGATGCTGGAGAAACTGGACGTGGAAACACCATGGGGTGCAAATGAAAAAAAGACCCATCAAAAGCCTACTATCTCTAGCCAGAGAATCAGGACAGGTCTAGGAAGGCAGAAAACTTTTACAAAGTAATCACTGTACTCCAGCCAAACACCACAGAAAAAAAGTGTTGTCTCACCCCTACCCAGACCAGCAAAGATCAAGTGGGAAACCTAAATTTCCATCCTTGCCAAGATGTATTGAGGCATCTTAACTTTCTCACCTGTGTGGTGTGCACGTCAAGTGGGAGTAATGACTTTCATCTCTGCCAAGCAATAACAAAACCCTGCACGTGCAGGGTGTCAACTGAGAACACATGTGAAGCCTGGATTTTTTTACTCCCACCTGGCATTAACAAGGCACCACTCTCCATCCCTTCTGGGTTTGTATCAGAGGAAGACTTTTACAACCCACTGGAGGTAATGAAGCAACACCGCCACCACCATCATGGTATTTGTGGAGGCCACTTGGGGAGCAGTAACAAGGCATGCCTACCACTCCCAGATAGGGAGGTATCAGTGGAGACCTAGCTAGGTCTCCAAACTCTGCACAGGAATAACAAGCTCCATCCTCAGGAATTAATGTCAAATAGGGAACTTACATTTCTACCAGGTCCAGGCAGTAAGGAGTAGCTCCCCCACCCTCCTTTCCCTGACAGCAATGTCAGCCAAATCCAGGTAAAAAAGGAAGTTTGAATAAGACCTAGAGTCTCATACTAACCAAAATGTTCAGATTTCAACTAAAGATCACAAGTCATAGCAAGAATCAAGATGATCTCAAACTGAATGAAAAGAGACAATCAATAGGTGCCAACAGTAAGAGAACAGGGGTGTTAGAATGATCTGACAAAGATTTTTAAATGGCCATCATAAAAGTGTTTTAATGGGCAATAATGAACATACTTGAAACAAATGAAGCAATAGTCTCAGCAAAGAAATAGAAGTATCAGCAAATGGATAGTATATATAAGAATAAAACTAAAAAAAGAACAAAATGTATATTTTAGCACTGAAAAATACAATAACCAAGGTGAAAAACTCAGTGGATGGGCACAACAGCAGAATAAAGGACACAGAGGGGAAAATTTGCTGAATTGGAAGATAGAACAGGAGAAATTACCTAATCTGAGCAACAAAGAGAAAAGACACAGGAAAAAAAATAAACAGAGCCACAAGGACCTGTGGACTATAACAAAAGATTTAATATTTATGCCACTGAAATCTCAGAAAGAGAGAAGAAAGGAGGCATGGCTAAAAAAGTACTCAAAAAAATAATGACTTAAAACTTCCCAAACTGGTAAGAGATATCAACTTTCTGATTCAAGAAGATAACTAAACTGCAAGCAGATTAAATTTAAAAAATCCATACCATGACATATGCAACAGACTGAATTGTGTCCCCCCAAATTCCTATGTTGAAGTCTCAACCCCCAATATGACTGTATTTAGAGATAAGGCTTTTAGGAGGTAACTAAGATTAAATGAGGTCATAATTCCATAGGATTAGTGGCCTTATAAGAAGAGGAACAAAGAGAGAGACCTCTCTCCCTGTATCTGCCATCTGAGTACACAGCAAGAAGGTGGCCATCTGCAAGCTAGGAAGAGAGCTCTTACCAGAACCCAACCATCCTGACATCTTAATCTCAGACTTCCAGCCTCCAGAGCCATGAGAAAATTAGTTTCTGTTGTTTAAGCCACCCAGTCTATGGTGTTTTGTTATGGCAGCCCATGCTAAGACATCATAGCTAAAATTCCAAAATTAAAGAAAGAAAAAGAAGAACAATAGCACCTTACCAATAATGGAAAAATCACTTAAAGGCCAGTGGATTTCTCATCAGAAACCACAGAGGCCAGAGGAAGTGGAACAACATTTTCAAATGCTGAAAGAAAACAACTGTCAACCTAGAATCTTTTTTTCAAGATTTTATTTTTAAGTAACCTCTACACCCAACATGGGGCTCAAACTCACAACCCTGAGATCAAGAGTCACATTCTCTACCAACTGAGCCAGCCAGATGCCCCAACCTGGAATCTTTAATGAATATGTCCTTCAGAAATTAGGGAAAGTCAGAATTTTCAGATGAAAGAAAACTGAAAGAATTTGTTGCCATCTCACCTACCTTAAAATAATGGCTCATGGAATTCTCTAAACAGAGGAAATGATAAAAGAAGAATCTTTAAAAATCAGGAAGGAAGGGACAACATGATAGGCAAAAATAAGGGTAAAGTAGACTTTTCATCTACTTGTGATTCTTCCAAATTATGATGACAATTGAAATAAAAATTACAACACTGATGTGGTTCTAAATGCATGTAGATAAGATATTTAATGTTATAAGTGGGGGAGGGGTAAAGAGCTATAAAGGGAAGTTTACATGAGGTATCTACATTTAACACAAACTGCTAAAATAATGACACCAGTAGACTATGATTTCATTTATGTGTGTGTATAATACCTACAGTAACTGTTAAAAATAACTTTATGAGGAAATGCACTCAAAACACTAGATAAAACAAAATACTAAGTCTAAAAAAATGTTCAAATAACCAACAGAAAGTCAGGAAAAAGAGAAATGAAAAACAGAGAAAGAACAGAAAGAATAAAATAAAATGGTAAGCCCAAGCCCTAACATATAAATAATGATATTAAATGTATAAGGTCTAAATATATAAAAAGACAAAAAATGGCAGGATAGATTAAAAATATGACCCAACTAAATGCTGTCTACAGGAAATTCACTTTCAACAAAATGATATAGACAGGCTTAAAGTAAAATATGGAAAAACATGTCATGCAAATATTAATCAAAAGAAAGCAGCAGTGGCTTTAAAATACCAAATAAATTAGTCTTCAGAGCAAAAAAATTACCACACACCAAGATAATTGTATAATGAAAAATGGATCAATCCCCAAGACACAATCCTAAGTGTGAATGCACCAAACAACAGAGCTACAAAATATGTGAAGCAAAAACTACTAAAAATGAAAGAGGAAATAGATCAACCCAATTATACATTCTTCTCTCAACAATGGATAGAACAAATAGATAGAAAATCACTAGGTTGGGCGCCTGGGTGGCTCAGTCGTTAAGCATCTGCCTTCGGCTCAGGTCATGATCCCAGGGTCCTGGGATTGAGTCCCACATGGGGCTCCCTGCTCGGCAGGAAGCCTGCTTCTCCCTCTCCCTCTCCCCCTGCTTGTGTTCCTGCTCTCGCTCTCTCTCTCTCTCTCTCTGTCAAATAAATAAAATAAATCTTTAAAAAAAAAAGAAAAAGAAAAAAGGAAATCACTAGGTTATAGAATTCAACAACACCATCAATCAATCATATCTAACTGACATTTATAGAACACTCCACCCAACAACAAAAGAACACACATTATTTTCAAGTATCCATGAAATATATACCAAAATAGTCCACATCCTGGATCATAAAACAAACCTCAACAAAATTAAAAGGATTGAAATCATAGAGTGCATTCACCAACCAAAATGGAATCTAACAGAAAAATAACAGGAAATACTCCAAACAGTTGTAAACTAAACACACTTCTAAATAATACTTAAGTCAAAAAAGAATTTAAAGAAAATCAAATAATACCTTAAACTGAAGGAAAATAAAAATACAACATATCAAAATTTGTGGCAGAGCTAAAGCAGTGCTGAGAGGGAAATGTATAACACTAACTGCTTATATTTTTAAAAAGAAGAAGAAGGAAAAAGGAAAAGAAGAAAAGTCTCAAATCAATCGTCTAAGTTCACATCTCAAGAACCTAGAAAAAAGAACAAAATAAATTCAAAGCAAGGAGAAGAAAGAAGAAAGACAAGAGTAACAACTAATAAATGAAACAGAAAAACAATGTAGAAAATCAATGAAACAAAGAGATGGTTCCTTGAAAGGATCAATAAAATTGAAAAAATTTCTTGCCAAGACTGAGAGAAAGAAAAAGAGAGAAGACACAACTATCAATCAGGAATGAAACAAGATATCTCTACAGAGATATCTTACGGACTTCAAATAATAAAGGAATACTGAAAACAATTCTATATACATAAATTTGGTAACTTAAATGAAATGAACCAAGTCCTCCCAAAACACTATCACAAATCGCCCAGTTTAAATAGATAATTTGCATAGTCACTTAACTACTAAGGAAAATGAATCAATAATTAAAATACTCCCCAAAATGAAACCTCCAGCCTCAGATGGTTGAACTAGAGAATTCTTCTAAGAACTTAAAGAATTAACACTAATCCTATAGAATACCTTCCTGAAACAGAAGAAGGAAGGAACACTCCAATTAATTTTATGAAGCTAGCATTATTCTAATACCAAAATGAGATGAAGGTAGTACAAAACAAACAAACAAACTACAGATCAATATCCTTCATGAATATAGACACAAAAATCCTTAACAAAATATTAGCAAATAGAATTTAGTCTTATATGCAAAGACCTATACACCATGACCAACTAGGGTTTATTCCAAGGAGGCAAGATTGGTTCAATAGTCAAAAAATGTATCAGTATAATCCACCATGTTCCCAGGCTAACAAAGAAAAGCCACACAATCCTATCAACTAATGCATAAAAAGTATTTGACAAAATTTAACACTATTTCATGATTTTTTTAAAACTCTCAGAAAAATTAGAAAAAAAAAATTCCTTCTCTTGATAGAGAATATCTACAAAAACCCTGCAGCTAACAATAGTAGATGACTGAATGCTTTCCCCTTAAGACCAAGAACAAGGAAAGGATGTTCTTATTTAACACGGTATTGAAAATTCTTGCCAGTATAAAATAAGGCAAGAAAAAAAGAAAATGCATATAGAATTGAAGGAAGAAATAAAACTATCCTAATTGCAGATGACTTTTCTATATAGAAAATCCTAAAGAATACAAACACACACACACACACCCCTAAAACTAATATGTGAGTTCATGCAAGATAAACATACAAAAATCTATTGTATTTCTATAGATTAACAATAAACATGTGGACACCAAAATTAAAAAGATAATACCATTATACAATGGAAGGAAGACATTCTTTTCAATAAATGGTGCTGAGAAAATGGGACATTTACATGTAAAAAAATGAGACTGGACCACTTTCTAAAACTATACACAAAAATAAACTCAAAATGAATTAAAGACCTAAATGCAAGACCTGAAACCATAAAAATCCTAGAAGAGAGCACAGGCAGTAATTTTTCTGATATCGGCTGTAGCAACATTTTTCTAGATATGTCTCCTCGGGCAAGGGAAACAAGAGCAAAAATAAACTATTGGGACTACGTCAAAATAAAAGCTTTTGCACGGTGAAGGAAACCATCAACAAAATGGAGAGACAACCTACCAAAGAGGAGAACATATTTGCAAATATTATATCCAGGAAAGGATTAATATCCAAAATATATAAAGAATATTCAACTCAACACCAAAACGACAAATAGTCTGATTAACAAATGGGCAGAGGACCTGAATAGACATTTCTCCAATGAAGACATACAGACGGCAAACAGATACATGAAAAGTTGCTCAAGATCACTCATCATCAGGGAAATGCAAATCAAAACTA
Organism: Mirounga leonina; assembly: GCF_011800145.1. Classification (NCBI taxonomy): domain Eukaryota; kingdom Metazoa; phylum Chordata; class Mammalia; order Carnivora; family Phocidae; genus Mirounga; species Mirounga leonina. Next base: position 23,535,295 of record NW_023270825.1, read on the forward strand.
CAATGAGATATTACCTTATATCAGTTAGAATAGGTAAAATCAAAATGACAAGAAATAGCAAGTGTTGGCAAGGATTTGGAGAAAAAGAAACTGTTGGTGGGAATGTAAATCAGTATAGCCAATATGGAAAACAGTATGTAGGTTTCCAAAAAAAAATTAAAAATAGAAATACCATATGATCCAATAATTCCACTACTGGGTATTTACCCAAAGAAAATGAAAACATTAATTCAAAAAGATACTATGCACTCCTAAGTTTATTGCAGCACTATTTACAATAACCAAGATACAGAAGCAACCTAAATGTTCATCAGTTGACAATGGTTAAGAAAGTTGTGGTGTGGGGTGCCTGGGTGGCTCAGTTGGTTAAGCGACTGCCTTTGGCTCAGGTCATGATCCCGGAGTCCCGGGATCGAGTCCCACATCGGGCTCCCTGCTCGGCGGGGAGTCTGCTTCTCCCTCTAACCCTACCCTCTCTTGCGCTCTCTTTCTCACTCTCTCTCTCTCTCAAATAAATAAATAAAATCTTTTAAAAAAAAAGTTGTGGTGTGTGTGTGTAAACAACAGAATATTATGTAGCCATTTATAGAGGATGAGACTGTGCCATTTGAGACAACATGGATGGACCTACAGGGTATTATGCTAAGTGAAATAAGTCAGATTGAGAAAGACAAATGCCATGATTCCACTCATAAGTGGAATTAAAGAAAAATGAATAAACAAATAAAAATCAGAATCAGACTTATAAATCTAGAGAACAAATTAATGGTTGCCAGAAGGGAGGAGGAGGAGGGTTGGGCAAAATGGGTGAAGGGGAGAGAGAGAGAATAGGCCTCCAGTTATGGAATGAATAAGTCTTGGGAATAAAAGGGACAGCATAATAAATATGCAGTAATTGCAGTAATACTGCAATAGCAATATAGTGGGACAGATGATAGCTACACTTGTAGTGAACATAGAATAATGTATAAATTTATCAAATTACTAAGTCATACACCAGAATCTAATATAACATTGTATGCCAACTATTCTCAAATGAAAAAATAGGCAAGAGTTTCCTCCCAAGAAGAAAAAAGATAACACCATTCACAATTGCTCAAAAAAATAAGTACTTAGATACGAATCTAATAGGACTTGAATACTAAAAGCTACTCAATGCTGATGAAAAAATCAAACAAGTTCTTAATAAATAGACATATTATGTTTGTGCATTGGAAAACCTGACATGGTAAAGATTTTAATTCTCCTCAATTGATATACAGATTTAATATGACTTCTGTCCAAATCCCAGCAAGATTTTTTGTAGATGTAACCAAGATTATTTTAAAGTTTATATGGAAATGAAAAGTAACTAGAATAGCTAAAAGAATATTGAAAAAAAAGTGAAGTGGGAGGAATTCGTCTACCCAATTTCAAAACTTACATAGCTACTATAATCAAGACTGTATGGTATTGGTGGAAGGACAGACATATAGACCAATGGAACAGAATAGAGAACCCATAAATAGACCTACACAAATATGTTCAACTGATTTTTGACCAAGATGCAAAAGCAATTCAAAGGAGGAAAAACAGTCTTTTCAACAAATGGAACTAAAACAATTATACATCCATATGTTCAGGCAAAAACTGAACCTTGACTTACGTCTCATACTTTATATAAAACATCTCAAAATGGATTATGGACTTAAAAGTATAATGTAAAAATATGACAGTTTTTAGAAAAAATCATAAGAGAAAATCTTCAGAATATAGGGCTCTGCAAAGAGTTCTTAGACTTGACACCAAAAGCACAATTCACAAAAGGAAAACTTAATAAATTGGTCTTCATCAAAATTATAAATTCTTACTCTGTGAAAGACCATGGATAGAGGATGAAAAGACAAACTAGAGAGGGAGAAAATATTTGCAAACTATATACCTAATGAAAAACTAGTGTCTAAAATATGTAAAGAAATCTCAAACCTCAACAGTAAAAAAAAAATCCATTTGGAAGACGGACTAAAGATCTGAAGAGATACTTCATCGAAGAGGATACACAGATAATTAAGCATTTGAAAAGATGTTCAACACCATTAGCGATTAGGGAAATGCAAATTAAAACCACAATGAGCTACTACCACACACCCATCAGAATGGCTAAATTAAAAAATAGTGACAGGGCACCTGGGTGGCTCAGTTGGTTAAGCGACTGCCTTCGGCTCAGGTCATGATCCTGGAGTCCCTGGATCGAGTCCCACATCGGGCTCCCTGCTCGGCAGGGAGTCTGCTTCTCCCTCTGACCCTCCCCCCTCTCATGCTCTCTCTCTCTCATTCTCTCTCTCAAATAAATAAATAAAATCTAAAAAAAAAATAGTAACAACATCATGCTGACAAGGATGTAAAGAAAGTGGATCATACATACATTGCTAGTGGAGATGTAAAACCACAGAGCAGCTCTGGAAAACACTTTGGCTCTTTCATAAAAACTTAAATATGCAACTACCTAGCAATTGTACTACTGAGTGTTATTCCAGCAAAATGAAAATGTATGTTCACATAAAAGTCTGTACACAAATATTTATAGCAGCTTTTTTCATAATAGGTCTGGAAACAATCCAGATATCCTTCAATAGGTGAATGGTTAAACAAACTGTGGCATATATTTTGCTGAGTGGATAAAGCTAATCCCAAAAGTTACATGATATATTATCCCATTTAGCATTCTTGAAATGGCAATATAATATAAATGGAGAAGAGATTAGTTCTCCATTAGAAATTAGTTGCCAGAGTTTAAGGAGTGGGGGAGGTATGGGGGAAGTGGGTTTGACTATGAAAGGGTAACCTGAAGGATTCCTTTGGTGATGGAAATATTCTGTGATTTGACTAATATCAATGTCAACATCCTGGCTGTGATATTGTATAATAGTTTTGCAAGATGTTACTATAGGGAAAACTTTGCAAAGGATACTCAGGATCTCTCTGTATTATTGCCTACAACTGCATGGGAATATACAATTATCTCAAAATAAAAAGTTTATTTTTTAAAAAGTGAGATGGGGGAGTTCACATTTATTTTCTGATTGTTTTACTGGTTGGGTCTTTTCCCTGTAACTCTCTGGATGTAAAATAAGCCTTGTTCCTGTTTATAAGGCATAATCACTGAAGAATGGTCTTCTCTTCCCTAGTAGATTAATAAAAAATCTAGGGTTCTGAGAAGCAGAACTGCTCTCTTCTGATTCATCACCATGGCTCTGATTCTTAAAGATAATACTAATTGAATCTCCCTTCCTTCTACCCGCTGTACAATACTCTAGGAATTATATTTTTTCAGTAAATAAAATTGTTTTAATATTCAACCTCACTCCAAAGGTAAATCATCCCTCCCCTTTTTAGTTTAAAGCCTGCGGTATCATATTTAGCAAAATATTATTTTATCCTAGGGGTGCCTGGGTGGTTCAGTTGGTTAAGCAACTGACTTCAGCTCAGGTCATGATCTCAGGGTCCTGGGATGGAGCCCTACATCAGGCTCCCTGCTCAGCGAGGAGCCTGTTTGTCCCTCGCCCCTCCCCCTGCTCACTCTCTCTCTCAAATAAATAAATAAAATCTTTTAAAAAAATATTCTTTTATCCCATGTGGTGCACTTTTGGTCTGGAGGAGATCATACACAAAATATACCCAACAAACTGTCAAAGAGATGCTGGCATTAAACACTTATGCGACTTCTCTAGATTCAAGGTCTTGTGTAATTCACTAATGGAGATGACTGCCTTCTCCAGATTGATCCTTGTTTGTAAAACAACAAGACTACAAGAGATAATAATGATAGATAATCCAAAATAATACAAGAGATGGTGATGATGATGATGATGATGACGAAGACGATGACATAATAACAACAACAACTAATAATAGAGAACAGTTTCTGGGCACTTACCATGTGCAGAGCACCATGTTAAGTGATTTATATCATCTCATCATATTAATCCTCACCACATTCCAAAATGGTAGATACTATTATCATCCTCATTTGACAGGCTTATTTAGGCTTAGAGTTGAACTAACCTTCCCAAGGATATAGCCAGGACATGGAGTAGCATAGATTTAAATCTAGACCCTCTGACCCTAAAGCCCACAGTCTTAGCTACCTCTAGGGTTTAAGCTTCTTTCAAGATCTAAGAATTCGATAACTCCATTTTGTCAGAGATATCATGGGATGGAATTTCTACACTGGGTAGGAGGTTAGTCTCTATGAGCTCTTATCAACTCTTAGGGTTTATGATCTCTGAGGAGTGTGCATGCATCACAATAATAGCCAATGGCAGAAGTAAGAGTACATGTATATCATTGAGTACAGATATCCAACCATGCCAAACCTCATAACTGTTTACATCCCCATAGTAGAGCCTGGACAGCTAAATCATGCCTAGTCTCTGCTGCATATCTAGACATATTTGTCATCCAGTGACTTTTTCTAAGACCAAATTTCTCTTGAAAGATTATCATCAAACCACATTTCTCATTAGTGGGTCTTTGCAACACTCTTGCTCTTATTGCTGTTCTATTGGTCTCTCGTTTCCTTTTTCTTTACATTCACTCCTTATTCCCTCTTTGCTTCCCCATCTCCTCAATTTCTACGCTTCAGTAAAGGAGTTTTGCATCCCTATTTAATCCTTGCACAGTTTAAAGAAATATCTTTAGGCTGGAGAAACTACATCCCATCTTTACATTCTGAGAAGATAAAAAATAATACTTAAAAAATTATTTTTAGGGGCACCTGGGTGGCTCAGTTGGTTAAGCGACTGCCTTCGGCTCAGGTCGTGATCCTGGAGTCCCGGGATCGAGTCCCACATCGGGCTCCCTGCTCAGCGGGGGGTCTGCTTCTCCCTCTGACCCTCTTCCCTCTCATGCTGTCTCTCATTCTCTCTCTCAAATAAATAATCTTTAAAAAAATTATTTTTAGTTCTCAGTTCTTGTGCAAATATTTATTTCTGCATCAACCTGCACCAATATATTTTTTCTTTACATCACTCTGAGACTGTACCAGAAAATACATGTGACCTTTAAAACAACTTCATTTTTCTTTTTCACTTTTTTTCTCTTCTTCTGTGTGTGTCTGTGTGTGAAGGCACACACATACTTAAATGTGCATGTGCACACACAACTTTTTAGGTGCTTCCGTCAGCCTCTCATGGAACTCTGACCAGCTACAACAGTCCTTCATAGCATGCTGCTAAGTGCATAAAAGCCCATTCCAGACCACACAAAGAGAAGGTTGGCACTTCCCACTGAGGTAAGCCAGAGTTTCACAACTGTCAAAAAATAAACAACCAAACAGAGGCTTGTGTACTGTGTCCTTGTGGAGATACTGCTATTCAATTTTAAAAATCCAGAGATCCCACTTTAGTACTCATCAAGCACTCCATGAGCACATGGCCCACACAGGCCACAGAGAAAGGTCATGCAGGATCTTATTGATACACTCACACGTTTGAAAAACTGACCCTTTTTTGAAGAAGTGAGCTTTGCTGACTTTAATGAGCTCATACCTCTTGTTCCTCCCATCAAAGCACCTCTGACTCTCCCACCATGGGCCCTCAGTTAATCCAGACATATAACCAACTTCTGCATGCCTGGGCAAATGGAGAGGGACAATGATGAGCTCATCAGAGCAGGAGATTATCTAAAATACTCACTTCACCAGCTATGGAATGATCTTTCAAGCAGTTGATTTACATGGCAGTGTTTATTTTGTTTAGATTACTATTGGATGTTGCTACCCCCTAAAGAAGTGTTCTGGGTTGTAGAGAGAAGTCAGATTGGGAAGAAATGCTCTGTCAATGTAGCAATACATATAGCTAATGAGATGACTAATTGCAGACAAGAGAATGTTGGCTCTATCTTGACTTTGCCTTATTAAGGAAGGTAAAAGCAGAGATGCAATAAACTGGAGCAAAAAACTAAAGTCCTACGTGGAATCTGTGATATATCCTAAGAAGTAGGGTCCTATTACATTGGTTTCCTATCTACTTGTAGAATTCATATTCCAAATCTTCTAGACCAGAAGCCAGCAAACTTTCTGTAAAGGGCCAGACAGTAAATATTTTAGCTTTGTGTTTCGTACAATCTCTGTCATGACTATTGAACTCTGCCATTGTAGCATGGGATACAATAGACTATATGTGCACAAATTAGTGGGGTTTGTTTAAATAAAGCTTTATTTATAAAAACAGATGGTGGACCACTTTAGAATTAGTTTAAGAACCCTTGCTCTAGATGCTCATTGGTAAAGTCCCATGAGCACTTACTTTTTCAAAGAGTATGTATAAAAATAAAGAATAATGAAGGAGCATTTGCTCTGCTGGGTATTAGTCTTTAGCCTGTCCTGTGAAGCTATAAACAACTAAAACAGTATAAAACTGGCACAAGTATTGCTGGAAGATTAATTGAGCACAGCAGAAAGTGTAGTATATACAAAAACTTGAAAAATTTTAAAAACAAAATAATTAGTTGAGTACTCTATGCCAAAAATAAATTTCAAAAGGTTAAAAAGTAAGTTAAAAAACTAAGAAAATGCAAATAAATATTTATCTAACCTCTGAAAGGGGAAAGTCTTTCTGAATACAGAAAAAGCAATTGGACAAACCATAAAAGGAAAAAAAAAATCATAGATTTTGCTACAGAAAATAAATATTTTGCCCCTCAAAGAACATCATAAAATTAAGAAGTAAAATTGGAAGAAAAAAATATTTGCCACAAGTGTGTATTGACCTTACCAAGTGATAATAATATTAATCAACAAAAAGCCCATCAAAATAAGAAGGGGAAAAACTTAAATCTTTAATAGAAAAATAATAGGTCTGTGACACAAACATTTCATAGAACAATAAAAAAAATGAGAAAAAGTTCAAGTCACTAATAATAAGAATTTTAAAGAAAATGTGCTCCTCAATATGATGAAGGTTTACTGAGGCAGGCATTGGCTCCCATCCTCTGCAGGTGAGTTAAGAGTGGAATTGACATAATCTCTCCGGAAGGCAGTGTTTCAATATGTATCAAGAACTTAACATTTTTACACCATTCAACTGTAATAATCTCACTGCAAGGACTTATGCCAAAAAGGCCAAAGATTTATGTGCCCAGTTGCACATCATAGCATTATTTATATTTAAAAAAAAAGAAGTTGAATTTCTATGAAAAAATGACTAAAGTATGGTATATTAATGCTAAAGAATATTATTCAACCATTAAAATTATATTTTCTAAAAATCTAATGACTGGTGAGAAAAACATTAAGAAGTACATACAGCAAATTGCAGCAGGAGTTATTTCTGGGTTGAGAGGTTAGGGATCATTTTTACTTCTTTTACAATTCTCTATATTTTCTAAATGTTCTACATCAAAAGTCAGCAATTCTGTAAAGGATTAGACAGTAAATATTTTAGGCTTTGTGGGTCACATGATCTCTACCCCTATGACTCAATTCTCCCACTGTAGAGCAAAAGCAGCTAGAAACAAAAGCAATAGATTGGATCTTGTAAGTTCTTATCACAAGAAAAAAATTGGGAGTGCCTGGCTGGCTCAGTCAGTAGAGCATGCAACTCTTGATCTCAGAGCCAAATGTTGGATATTGAACTTACCTTAAAAAAAAAGAAAAAAAGAAAAAAATTGTAACTATGTGTGGTGATGGAGATTAACTGGATTTATTGTGATGATCATCTTGCAAAATATACAAATATTGAATCATTACTTTGTACACAAGGCTGATACAATGTTACGTCAATTATACCTCAATTTAAAAAAAAAAGGCAGCCAGAAACAAGATGGAAACAAATAGGCATGTTTTGTGTTCCAATAAAACTTTATTTATAATAATAGGCAGAGGGCCAAATTTTGCCCTTTACTACTCTCATCAGAATTCTCCCTCTTCTCTCGCCCCCCAAATTTCAGGATCACTGGTACAATGTTGCTTACAAATAGGTTTCTCACTGTGACTAATGCAGTGATTCACAACAGCACTGTGGGCTCTATTTCAATGCGGCTAGCATATACCTAATAAACCTAAGTGTAGTCAAAAGAACCCTACACTTGGGAGTCAGAAACCCAGAGTTTAAATCTTAGCTAACCACTTACTGGCTAGGTGATTTTAGGCACATTATTCAATGAGAGCTTCCATTTCTTCACCTGTAAAATAACAATTATTATATTTACCACACCTAGTCAATTATTCAATGAGGTCATATGTGAGGGTATCTGGTCCTGGGCTGACACTCATTGGAGATCAGTGGCATTTTCATTTGAAAGGTACTAGAATGAGCTTTGTTTGGGGAGTCAATTGTACTTTGATGAGGAAAGAGACTGTTGCAGACGTCAACTGGAAAAGTCCTAGAAACCTTCTACTCTGCCCAAATTGTATAACTATCCACTGTCCTCAGAATGCAGCTCTGGCTATGACATCCGTATGTCGATTGCTTTTTACTCAAGAGGACAAATAATTTATATCTGCAACAAAATACCTAAGACTATATGATAAACATTAACACCATAGGAAAGTAGGTTGCAGCTGAAAGGCAGTCTTCACATCACTATTTGAGAGTCCTTATTGGGTCAGAGATTTTCTGAGAGAAGGGAGAATGGGAGCAATGTGGATAAAAGACACAAAAGACTAGTCTGTCAAAGAATTTCTCAGAAACATGGTATTCATAACTGATCACCTTCATTCCCAGAAGAGAAGCCACTTTAGCCGTATCTTGGCCAGGAGCCCCCATCCCTGCAAATGATTACACCGAACATGGAACCAAAGCTTTATAGTCCAGCAGTTACTTCCACAATTTGGATACTCTAACACCCTACAAGGAATGAAGCACAGGGATTATCAAGCCCCTTGTGGAACGGAGAAAAGATCCCAAGAGGCTAAATCACTTACTTAAGGTCACTTCAAGGTCATATGAGAACTTCTAGTTGAATGTTTTCCCTATTAGTTAATCAAGATAATCATCTGCCCCATAACCTCACTCCCAGCATAATTTTAAAAGGAGTTCATGAAGCTAACCCCAATGGAAATCTCCTTCAGTATTAAGTTAGAAAGGACTTAAAGAAGAAAATGCCATTTTATTGACATTTATTATACCTAAAACACTGCATTGGTACTGGCACTTGGGGGTGAGCATAACAGAGAACCTCAAAAATAAGATATAGTATAATCTAGTCATCATGGCTAAGGGGTATAGCAAGCATAGTACTGTCCTTATTTTTTATTGTATTGTATTGTACTGTATTGTATTATACTGTATTTAGTACTATCTTTAGAATCCAAAGTTCAGGATTCAAGATCTGGTGCCTCCATTTACTAGCTTTCTGATGTTGGTCACTTATATATTCTAGCCTATAGTGTGTTCATCCATAAAGTGAGAATAACCATGTCTACGTTGCAGGTAAGTAAGGATCACAAAAGATAAGCACAAATGTGTTCTGTAAACAAATGTAAGGCATTGTCATCCTAGGCAGAAACATGAGATCTGATATTAAACTAAAGGCCATGGAAAACCATAATGTGACTTCTAGTTCTCTGGATGAGATGCTATTGGCTATATTCTCCCACTTTCCCATGCTTCCCTCCACCACAGCCACAAACGAACGTTCATCACAGGAGCCACCATGAAACCAGCTACATGTGATTGCGTGGTGCTGGGTTTAAAGCAATGACCACTGAGACCATGTAACAACTTTGGAAAGCACGCTTTAAAACTGATTTTTCTTTGCCTTTATCTATCTCCTTTAAATTACAGCAAAGAGGGGCGCCTGGGTGGCTCAGTTGGTTAAGCGACTGCCTTCGGCTCAGGTCATGATCCTGGAGTCCTGGGATCGGGTCCCGCATTGGGCTCCCTGCTCAGCAGGGAGTCTGCTTCTCCCTCTGACCCTCCCCCCTCTCATGCTCTCTCTCTCATTCTCTCTCAAATAAATAAATAAATAATCTTTAAAAAATAAATAAATAAATAAATAAATACAGCAAAGAGAGGAAGAGGAAGAAAAAAACAATTTTAAGGCAAAACACTCAATTAACTTTGAAAATCAAACATCATAAACTGAATATAGATCTGTCTGACTACTGTAACCATTCCCGTCTGCCTCCATCTATCTGTCCATCTATTATCCTCCCATCTCCCTTAAGGAGACAGTCAGATACTGAAAATGAGACTTTTTTCTTTTTATTTTGCTGGTGAAGTTAAACTTAATTACCTTAGAGCTCCTCAAAGGGGAGAAAAAGGAATAAAATGCAGAGGAGTTTTCTTTAGTTGTTCTTCTCCTCCTTCATTTTCGAGGGAGCTAAAGGTCAAAATGTGCTTTAATAATAATTGCCACAGATCATCCCGGAGGCTTAGCCTTGACCTTGGGATCTCATAGCATTTGTCAAGTGCTCCTTGTGGGTATAATTAAGACAAAACTATAGTAAATGAAAGGGACAAAGAATGTCCTACCTTCTAGGCCTGACAAGACAGTACAGCTAGGATATGGTTCCAAGAAATAAGGAGATTAATTCTTACATATCTAAAGTTGAATCTGCCACCAAGCTACACATTTGCACTGAACCAGATACTAGTATCCAAAGAGTGAATCCCTTCCCATGTGGTTGACATGAAGAATGGCCACCAGCTGCCTCATACACAGAATATTTTCCAATCATTGGTCTTTGGTGCCTGGAGGAATAAGGCACATTTACCATATGAAGGGGTAAGAGGGCCTCCTTTGTAAGTGCAGGAAATGTGGGTTCTTAAATTTATAACTGTGCTGGCTCATTGAGTTTAAAGTCAATAAAATGCTATTTTTTAACAATATTAATTTCAATTTTTGTGCTGACAATCTTTTTAACTAACTTACTTTTGAATGAAGTGTTTTCATTTTTAATAACTTTTTTAGGATTAGTAAGGTTATATACATGAGTGTTGCTCAAAGTTCAGAAAATAGGGAGAAGTAAAAAAAAAAAAAATCAAAATTGCCCTTAACTCTATTGTCCTAAAGCATCCCCTATTAGCATTTTGCTTTCTTTCCTTTCCTTCTGTTGTTTTTTTTTTTTCCCTATGTGTGGATGAAACTATATGGCATATGTAAAGTATGATGTTTTTTAGGAGGGAAGTCCTTGTTTGACTTGAACTAAGTTCTCCCCAGTTCTTTAGCAGAGTACTCTAGTCAGTTTGCATATGAAATAACCATTAACCAATAAAGAATGACAAGTAAACAGAAAACGCTGGGGCTTCTACAATGTTTTATTTTCCTGGTTTAAATTTTTTGAAAATGATAGAAAATCAATTTTAATCAAATTGCCTAATTTGCTAAATGCTGAACCAGGATAAGCAAAGTCTTAACCTGCCTCTCCAAGAGTGGGTGCTGACAAATATTTTTACAATTAGCAGCATCCTAAATCCTGGAGCTATTGAATCACCAAATGTTACATTTGAAAGAGATCTGAGCAACTGCAGAATCTAGCAGTTTTCAAACTGTGCTTCATGGAACCCTGGAAGATCCTTAAAGTAGCCAAGGAGTTTTCAAGGCTTGGGAGGGCAGTGGCAGGGCAAGAGGATGGAGGATGGGGAACGGGGAGGTGGAGCAAAGTTTTCTTCTTCCACTCTCACCTCCTCCCCCAACCAGGCCAGGTCTGCTTTTGCATCCTTTACATCTTGGATATCAAAATAAGATTTCATTGAATAAAACTGATTAACTCTTTAAAAAATAAAAGTTGAAAATTGCTGGTATGGTCTAGATTTCTCATGTTACAGATTAATAAACTGAGGATCACAAATATGAAATTACTTCCAGAGTCACACAGCCAATTAATATCAGAGCACAGTGGATATTTGTCATTTGGGAGATACAGCTCTCCAAAACCCCGTATCTTTCCCATGTTGGAGGAAATCCTTATAGTGTATAGTATGCTATGAAAGCAGACCTGAGGATAGTATCCCTTTTCCAATGCTCAAGCAGCCAAGGCATGGATGCATGACATAGGCTCAACAAATTGGATGTTCTTCACCCAATTCTAAATCTAGAGCAAATGATTCTCAGCTATATCCAGCATAGCAGAGGCCTGGCCAGATTGTTCCTGCTGTGTAGTCCCCCAAAGGCCCCTTGATTCCTACCTGTTTTTAAATACCTGCTCCACTAGGCTCCCAGTGATCCCAGTGATTGTCTTCTCCCAATAAATGAATGTTTGGTTTGAGACAGACAGCATGTGTGCTAGAATGCAGTGATCCTTATTGCTAATCCACTTCTCTTTCCTCTGTACCACAGTGCCTCCCTATTAAGTCAGTTGGCTTTTTGCCATGTAGATGCCATGTAGAATAAAGCATTACCTTAGGTTAAGAAAAATGTACCCCCACTAGGAAAGATTCCTTATCATGGTGTTTTATAAGGTCAAGATATACAATCTTTCTAGGTGAGAAGTTAAGTAAAGATGAGAATTAACATTTGCTAAGCACCTGCTATGTGCCAGGCATCATTTTCTACCCTATCTGCCTCTGGCAGGTAGACACTATGATCCCTACTTTACTGATGAGGAAAATTAACCCCCAAGAATGACAAATTCATTAGTTGTAAAGTCAAGTCAGGAATAGAACTCAAAGACTACTGGCCTCAAAGTGAAGAGATTTAAATTTATATGTTTTACTGGACTTTTCTTTATATTATACATTAATATTTGTCCCCTAAAACAGATTACTGCACCTATTATAGAGAGCCTATCAAGAAATCCTAAAAGCTCAATACCCAGGTCTTTCCAGATCAACTCATTCCTACCCATTTCTCTAAAATTAGATTAGATACAAGATAGATAGAATTAGATTTAAAAAATATGCCAACAACAGAGAGATTTATTCTCCAGGTATTTCTCTACATTGGTTTTAAACCACATGGAGGTTTTTTAGTATCACATGGGGCTTTCCACCATGCAGGACGCTTACCACTAGGGCCATCTTTCCTCAACAGCTAACTGCACATCCCATTACTCATGTTCATTCTGTTTTCCATAACTAAATAAGCATGGCCGGAGGAGACTGTGAACAAACCTTGGCAGAGAAGCCTGATGAAGCTAAGACATGGAGCCAAGAGTAGCCTCCAGTCACTCACAGTTTGCTCCAAGCACAGATGTCTACTCTCAGATACCAGACACCTAAGGGCAGAGCATGGCCTCTAATTCACATGTAGGAGGGTTACCCAGGGCAGAGTTTGGCACATGGCACCCTTTACTGGAAGGAATTTGATTAATCATTCTCATTACCTTTCAATTCCATGCACCTGAGCTCATTCACCCTCTGCCCAGAACCAGCAGTTAGTGGCTTAAATGACACATGAACACCCAGATTGACCATGATAAGCAGATAGAGATAAGGTTGGACCCCCACTCCCCTTCTTTAGTGTGCTCTTAGGTCAGAGAGATCATCCAGATCATGCAGTACTTCATTAAATCCCTCCATCTAGCCTCATGGGCCCCAGTAGACAACATCTCCTTATGTATCCTAAGCACTATTACCTTAGAATTCTAGGTATAAATTGAAAACAAGGAGGGGGAATAGGGGCTTCCTCAGAACCAACTTTCTCATTACTAGGAAAAGATTTCCTTTTTTTTCCTAAAAGCTGTATACTTTTACATTTTACAAGGATGCCTATGATCCATTTTAAGCTACTTTTTGTATAAGTTAAGAGACTTCAGTTTCATTTTTTTGCTCCCTATGGATACTGAATTGCACCAGCACCATTTGTTGAAATAGCTACCTTTCCTCCATTGAATTGTCTTTGCACTTTTTAAAATAATCAGTTGGGCATATTTGTATGGCTCTTTTTCTGGGTTCTCTACTCTGTCCCATTGATCTGTCCCCCCACACTGTCTTAATTATTGTATCTATACAGTAAGTCTTAAAATTGAGTAGGCTGATTCCTTCCATTTTATTCTTCCTTTTCAAGATCATCTTAGCCATTCTAGTTGTTTCTGTTTTCCATGTAAGTTTTACTATAATCCTGTCCATCTCTACAAAAATCTTGCTGAGATTTTGATAGGAATTGTAATAACCTGCGTATTCGTTTCTGTGGCTGCTCTAACAAATTACCACAACCATGGTGGCACAAAATAACAGAAACAGGAGATGAGAAGTCTGAAATTAAAGTGTCAGCAGGGTTGCACTCCCCCTGGATGCTCTAGGGGAGAATGCTTCCTTGACTCTTCCAGCTCTGGTACAAGTGGCATTCCTTAGCTTTTGGCTGCATCTCTCTCTGCTCCATCTTCACGTTGCCTTCTCTGTGCCTGTGTTCTCCTCTGCTTGTATCTTATAAGATGCTTGTCACTGGATTTATACCCACCTTGATAATCCAGAATGATCTTCTCACGTACTTAACATTTGCAAAGACTTTTTTCAAATAAGATAACATTCACAGGTTTCAGAGATTAAGATGTAGATATATCATTGGAAGGACCACAATTCAACCCATTACAACCTGGATTTAGGAAACACTGATATCTTAACTATATATTGAGTCTTCCAATCCATGACACATTATGGCTCTCCACTTATTTAGATCTTCTTTGATTTTTGTCTAGTTTTTTTTTGTTTGTTTGTTTTCTTTTTCTTAAGATTTTATTTATTTGACAGCGAGAGAGAGAGAGAACACAAGCAGGGGGAGTGGGAGAGGGAGAAGCAGGCTTCCCGCTGAGCAGGGAGCCTAATGTGGGGCTCAATCCCAGGACCCTGAGATCATGACCTGAGCTGAAGGCAGATGCTTAAAGACTGAACCACCCAGGTCCCCCAGCATTGTCTAGTTTTAAACATACAAATCATGCATATGCTTTGTTAGATTTACACCTAGGTATTTCATTTTTTTAAAAGATTTTATTTATTTATTCATGAGAGACAGACAGAGACAGAGACAGAGAGAGGCAGAGGGAGAAGCAGGCTCCCAAGGAGCAGGGAGCCTGATGCGGGACTTGATCCCAGGACCCTGGGATCATGACCTGAGCCGAGGCAGACACTTAACCATCTGAGCCACCCAGGAGCCCAGTATTTCATTTTTTACATTATATTTTTAATTTTGATGTTCATGTGTTTATTGCTAATATATAGAAATACAATTGATGTTTGCTGGTTATTGTTTCCTATGACAATGATGAACTTACTAGCTCTAGAAGAGGTTTTATGTATGTGTACGTAGATTTCTTGGTATTTTCTATGTAAACAACCATGGCACCTTCAAATAGGGAAAGCTTTTTGTTTCTTCCTTTTCAGTTTCTATATCCTTTTTTCCTTTTCTTGCCTTATTGCATTTGCTACAACTGCAGTACTATGTTGAATAAAAGTAATGACAGCAGAAATCCTTGACTTATTCCCGGTCCTGGGGGAAAGAATTTAGTCATTCATCATTAAGTATGTTAGCCTTAGGTGTTTGGTAGATGCTCTTTACCAGGTTGAGGAAGTTCCTCTCTATTCATATTTTTCTAAGAGTTTTTATCATGAATAGGTGTTGAATTTTGTTAAATGCTCTCTGCATCAATTGATATGCTCATGTGACTTTTTTCTTCTTCAGCCTATTATTATAGATTACATCAACTGAATTTCCAATATTGAACCAGGTTTGCATCTCTTGCATCCCATTTGTTTATGATGCAAACTCCTTTTTATATATTGCTGAATTATACTTGCTAAAATTGTATTAAAGATTTTTATGACTACATCCATAAAAAATACTGTTCTGTAGTTTTCTCTTTTTTTGTTGCTATCTTTGGTTTTGGTATCAAGGTAATACTAACTTCATAAAGTAAATTGGAAAGTGATCTCTCCTTTTCTATTTTCTGAAAAATAGCGTATATGACTGGTGTTAATTTTTGTTAGTGAACACACTCTGTACGATTTTAATTCTTTTAAATTTGTTGAGGTTTGTTTTATGGCCCAGGGTGTAATCTATCTTGATATGTGTTCTATGGATGATTGGGGGGGTGAAGAGGGAAATGTGCTTTCTGCTGCTGTTGAATGGAATGTTCTATAAATGTCAAATTAGATCCTATTAGTTGATGGTGTGGTTTAGTTTTTCTATGTTGTTATGGACTGGATTTTGTCCCCATATCTTGCCCACTCCCAAAAAAATCATATATTGAAGTCCTACCCCTAGTATGATTAAATTTGGAAATAAGGCCTTTAGAGAGATAATTAAGGTTAAATGAGGTCATAAAGGTGGGCCCTAATCCAATAGGACTGGAATCCTTATAAGAACGTACACGAGAGGGGCGCCTGGGTGGCTCAGTCGTTAAGCGTCTGCCTTCGCCTCAGGTCATGATCCCAGGGTCCTGGGATCGAGCCCCACATCGGGCTCCCTCCTCTGCAGGAAGCCTGCTTCTCCCTCTCCCACTCCCCCTGCTTGTGTTCCCTCTCTCGCTGTGTCTCTCTCTGTCAAATAAATAAATAAAATCTTTAAAAAAAAAAAAAAAAAAAAAGAACGTACACGAGAGATATGTGTACCACAAAGGAAAGGCCATGTGAGGACACATGAGAAGGTGGCCATCTGCAAGCCAAAAAGGCCTTGGAAGAAATCAAACCTGCTGAGACCTTGATCTTGGACTTCCAGACTCCAGAACTGTGAGAAAATGAATTTCTGTTGTTTAAGTCTGTGGTATTGTTATAGAAGTTCTCATGGACTAATACATATACCCTTGCTGATTTCCTGTGTAGTTTTCTATCAGTTGTTGAGAGGAGTGTGACGTCTCCAATTATAACTGGATTTGTGTATGTCTCCTTTCTGTTTTATCAGTTTTTGCTTCACATATTTTTTAGCTTTGCTGTTTGGTATATACAACATCCAGGATTGCTATGGCTTCTTGGTGCATTGATTCTTTTATCATTAAAAAAATGTCCCTCTTTAACTATAGTAATAGTCTTTGCTTTGAAGTCCAGTTTACCTGATGTTAATATAGCTACTCCTACTTCCTTTCAGTTAATGTTGGCATGATGTATCTTTTCCCATCATTTTGCTTTCATCCTGTCTATATTGTTATATTAGAAGTGCGTTTCTTATAGTATATGATTGGGTCATGTTTTTTCCTGCCAATCTCTGTCTTGTAATTAGTATACATAGACTACTTATGTTCATTTACATTTAATATAATTATTGATATGTTAAAAATTGTGTTATAAAATATTTTATTGTTTATTCTGTTTTTCATTTCTTTTTTTCTTTTTCCTGACTTCCTGATTACTTGAATTTTTTTAGAATTACATTTTGATTTACCTATAGTGTTTTGGAGTATATCTCTTTGTGTAGGTTTTTTAAGTGGTTGCTCTAGGTATTATATTACATATACATCACTTATCACAATCTACTAGTGTCATTATTTTACCAGTTCAAGTGAAGTATAGAAACCTTACCTTCCTTTACTCTCCTCGCATGTTTATTATATGATTTCTTTAAATATTTTGGTGCTATTTGGTTGGAACAGAGTAGTTATTTCTTAAGTTTTTGTCTTTCTAGGCTTCCCCTTTCCTTTTGGGGGGCTAGGTAGAGTAGGCTTTTCTTGGGGTTTTTTTTTTTTTTTTTGGTGTTGTTGTTGTTTTTTTTTTTTTGTCTATGCCCATTGATGTTTCCAGCTTTTTAGATTCCTTAGCTCCAACTCTGGAATACAAGAGCCAAAAAGAAAACCCAGGTAGCTCATGATAGTATATTTCCTAGGGTCCCAAGGTCCTTAGCTGATTTGCCCTTTTTTCTCCACCTTTCAGAGTCTCCTTGTATTTTAAGTATAATGTCCAGGGCTCTTAATTATACTTAATGGATAGATTAGGGAGAAATATGTCTACCATATCTTCCTGGAAGTAGAAGTCCCTATAGCAGTGTTTTTAAAATTGGAAAATCTCATATAAAAACAGATCTGTTACTGTTCTTGAAAAATTAGGACATATGGTAATACTGGGTTTGCATTATGCATTCCAACAATATTCTTTAGCTGAATAGAAGCTGACCTGTTTATGGAATATGTGACAATTGGAGCTGTGTTTTTTCATTGCATTACACTCAACGTATGTCACTCATTTATGTTACCCTTAGCGTCTGTAAGAATTTGAGTTTGCAACTGCCACTGATGCCTCCTTGGCTAAGCATACCCATTTTCTTCCTGCCAATCTAATGCTCTCTCTCCCTTTTCAGTCTTTCAATTCTGTATCACAAAACTTCTAAGAACCTTTATAGCAGAGATGATATTATCTTTAGGAGAATGTGTGTGCATGTGTGTACACATGCACATAAATGTGTGTCACAGAGGAGGGGTTAAGTTGAACAGGTGGAAAGGAGAATTTGCACTGAGACTGAAGCATGGAGACTTCACTTTAAAGCGTCCCTTGTTAGTAATGGGAAGGGGGGAAAGCTATGAACACTCCCATTAGTAACCTCTGCAACATCATACCTACCTCAGAGCCTCTGTAATTGCTGTTTCCCCACCTGGAAAATCCTTCCTCAAGACTACTGCACTTACACTGCATTTGCACTTAGGTCTTAGGTTAAATGCCACCTACTCAGAGATATCTTTTCTGACTACCCTATCTATCTAAAATACCTACCTATCCAGGGGCGCCTGGGTGGCTCAGTCGTTAAGCGTCTGCCTTCAGCTCAGGTCATGATCCCAGGGTCCTGGGATCAAGTCTCACATCGGGCTCCCTGCTCGGTAGGAAGCCTGCTTCTCCCTCTCCCACTCTCCCTGCTTGTGTTCCCT
This sequence comes from Mirounga leonina, assembly GCF_011800145.1. Classification (NCBI taxonomy): domain Eukaryota; kingdom Metazoa; phylum Chordata; class Mammalia; order Carnivora; family Phocidae; genus Mirounga; species Mirounga leonina. Next base: position 23,554,004 of record NW_023270825.1, read on the forward strand.
CTCTCGCTGTCTCTCTCTCTGTTAAAAAATAAATAAAATCTTTTAAAAAAATAAAAATAAAATAAAATACCTACCTATCCAAAATAGCTCTTCTTTATTGCCAATAATTTCTCTCCTTTATAGGATTTTTCTTTACAGCACTTAATAGTACCTGAAAACACAATATGTATATGTTTTGTTTATTTGTTTATTGCCCATACTTTGAGGATGGAGACCTTGTCTGCCTTATTTACTATTGCATCCCTGGTTCCTGGCACATAATAGTAGCTTAATAGGCATGTAATGAATGGATGGATCATGTCCTGAAACATCTTAATAAGAACACTAACAAATTAGAAAGTGTTCAAAATAGGATGGTAAAACATTTATAAGCATAAAAATGCTGAACAACTAAGGGATTTCAGATTGAAGATATTGAAAGGTAGGATGATCACTCTCATCAGATATTTAAAGTTTTGTTTATTGGAAGGAGTAGATAAACATGTTCCATGTTGTTCCAAATGGTACCTCTGTAGTCAACTTGCAAAGAGACAAACTGGCCCCCACTATAAAGAAGAATTTTCTAATAACTAGAAATTCTTCAACAGTGAAATATAGTCAGTTCCCACTCACTGAAGCTGGTTAAGCAGAACTAAATAACCATCTTAAGGGTCAGCTGTGAAAGGAATCCCAACTTTGTTTGGGAACTTTGGGTAACTTCCAAAGTCCCTTCCAACCCCACAATTCTTAACATATTTTAAGGGAGACAGAACTGGGCTTTCATTTTTTACAATTCCAGGAGGTACTCCAGACAGTATCACTGAGGCAAGGGCTTAGTTGAAGAGAGTTAATTATAGGGAGTTTAGGAAACACAAATCTATAAAGTTTAAGTATCTACTAGTATGAAATATGAAGTAATTTATTTTTACATAAGAGTGTTACAATTGCAATTCAATGACAGATTTCTTTAGAAACCAGGATGGGAAACATTTTATAATTAATACAGATATTTTCCCAATATGGCTTTGAGTTATAAAAGCTATTTATTCACAAATACTATGACTTCAGTTTAGGCAATTACTAATTGATGGTAACTGCAATTATAGAACAAATCTCAAATAAATATAACATCACACTGGGGTTGTAGTGCAGTTTTTATGGAAATTATATTTTTTAGTCAAAGTGGATTTTTTGAAGCATTAAAAAATACTTATGAACATGACATATTTAAAAGAGCAATAGAGACAAAATTTTTAAAAATACAAACTTCTAGGTATAATTTGATATGTTCTCACTAACCCTTACTTTTAACCATTGATTAGTGAAGCTCTCTTATTTTAAGCAGTAAAGAAGCATAAAACTCATACTAAAGATTTCTTTGGAGTCAAAGTCCCCTTAGGCACATAAACACATCTGGCTCACTCTACAGCACTTTAGAAGTTGCTTCTCTGACCTGAGATATAATCAAAGAATTCATTATCTAATATTTACAGAATTATGTTATAATTCTAATGTCCACCATAACTAAATACGAATCAGCCTAGAACACAAAAGGGATCTATTTTTTTTACCACTCCATTTTCATGCTTACATGGAGTTTCATGCTCAAACTGCCCATCTTCTATTATTCAAACAAACCATAAAAGCTCGACAATTTACCTTCCTAACACTAAAAAAAAGCACAAATTCAAAGCCAAAATATTTTTTAAAAGAATATTGCAAATATTATTCTGGCAGCTCGTTAGAACCTTCAGATCCAAGCTAAAAAGCTTATAACGCACAGGTCTTTTTTCCTCCCACAGAGATAGTACAGAAAAAGTGAGTGATGAGTTTTCCTACCTTCCTTATCAAGTCCATTTCAATGGCTCTGCCAGGAACTCAGGAGGGCTCCATCTCATTTACAGATGGCACCAGCTATCTCTTTTGCCTTGCATTTCCATCACACCACTGATTCTTCCTCCCACTTCCACATCCTCACATCCAGCAGTCCTTCTTTTGCTGTTGGATCACCACACTGAAGGAAGAATGGGCACTCTGACCTCTGTTCCATCCAGGAGATACACATTATACACGTGTTGTCTCCATGAACAGCTTTAATTCACAGGCACGGCAGAGAGGATACACAACCACATGGCTTTGTCGCTCATTTACAGATTTCTGATGAGTGTTTCTATATGTAAGACACAGCTGTTTTTGCATTAAGCTATCTCCACACAGGTGGAATATCTGTTCATCAGCTGAAAAAGAGGCTATTAAAGAGCAGCAAAAGTCAGTTACCATAGGCTGCTGCTGTAGCATATGTGTTTCCTCTGTGGCACCTGCTTCCTGGTGAGCTGTCTGACGTTGCTATACTCAGAACAGCACCTTTCCCATCTCAGCCCTCCTGCTCCTATCCTGCGGACAACCACTATCCCCTCTGACCTCAGAGGAATACATATCTCCACTATGAAAGGCTCCCTTTTCCTTTGGACTTAACATCCCTGACCCCTAATGTTTAATATACTTGAGATACTTTAAATGTTAAAGTTCAGGGTTTAAACAGGACCAGGTTATCTGGGTCTTGAGATTGCACACCCGTTTAGATACTTCCTTTTCAAGAAGCCCAGAGCCATGGTAACGTCATGAATATTTGATAGAGCCTTTGGCGCGTTAACCCAGAACTGATTCATTATTCTACCTAAACTTCCTACCCTAATCATTGCAACTGACCTCTTCTAATGTCTTCTGCACTATGATACACTGCCATTTATTTTTTATAACATACATATTTTACTTGATTTCATTCAAGAGGAAGGGGAAGATAACTGTTTATTTAAAAACACAACAGAAATAAATATTTGAACACCTACTATGTGTGAGTAGACATGTACAATGTTTTCAACATACCTTATCATATCCTTACTTTTTAGATGATTTCAAAGAACTCCAATAACATGCACAGCACCAATACCTTGCAACTGATAAAACCAGAAATCGAATCCGGTATTATCTGACTCCACAGAAAGTATGCTTTCTCTATGCCACGCTCTCTCATATTGTTCTGCAATTCTGTACAGTGTCATTATGTCACTGTATGTCACAGTATTAAGAGACAGACTGAAGCCAGAACACCTAGTCATCACTATCCATGACTGTAGACCAGTCACTCACTGTGCCTCTCTTTCCTATAAAATGAAGGATAATGCTAGTTCCTATCTTCATTGGGTTCAGTGGGGATCAAATTTGTTAACATAATTATTCTTAGAACAATACCTAACATATACTAAGCACTATGTAAGTATAAGTCATTTTTGTAAATCTGACTTCCCAGATGGAATATAAACTCTTTGAAAATCAGGGTAATCTACCTCTTGTATTGATACTAGTCTCAAAAGTAGGTACTCTGTGGTTTGCTGGATTAATTCTTTTATTGACTGATACCCTTTCCATTGCGTATGATCCAATGTAGAAGGAACTTCAGCCATCAAGACAGTCCAACATTAGACATCTATAGATTGTCAGACTTTAAATTTAGTGTGGCGATTGGTGCTGTTCAAAGTATGAGGATAGTATGAAATTGATACTGGTTCATCACTCATTTATTTGCTCATTTATTCATTCATTCACAGATACTTTTTTTATTAGGTTGTTGAGATAGGCACCAGGGAAAACTTAGAGTCTAGTTGTGAGCAAAGATAAGTAAAGCAAATGATTACAATGCAACCTGGTACCTGATATAACAAATGGAATAAAAGTTGTAAGAACTACTTAATTATTTCAAGGGAACGCATCCCAAGGAGGTAACATTCAAGCAACATCTGGAAGGATGAGGAGGCAGCTACAGAACAGAGGGGTAAAGGAAGAGGGACCATTATGTGCAGTACACACACAAAAAAAAAAAGTGTAATAGCAAAATCAGGGTGAAATCAGTTAGTTCTGTGTTCCTGGAACATGGGCTACATTGGCTGGGTGTCAAGAGTTGAGAAGGGAAAACAGTTCGACGTCCAGATCCCTATGTTGGAATAACTGGAGCAAGAAGGGATTGGAGACAAGGAAATCAGTCAGAGACTAGGATAGTGGCATGATCTCAGCCTTGGCCTTGTGGGTGGAGGAGATGTCAGAATGGCTACAAAAGATCCTCAGAAAATAGGACTGGCTGAAATGGTGACAAATGAGCAGTGAGGGGGAAAAAGTAAATGATGACCACAAATACTCTAATTTGCTTTTTTTAGTGATATATTTAACATGAGCAGACTCACAGGGTGAACTTTTTTTAGTTTAAATTCAATTAGCCAACATATATAGTACATCATTAGTTTCAGGTGTAGTGCTCAATAATTTATCAGTCGTGTATAACATCCAGTGCTCATCATATCACATGCCCTCCTTAATGCCCATCACCCAGTTACCTCATCCCCCCACCACTCTCCCCCCCAGGAACCCTCAGTTTGTTTCCTATGGTTAAGAGTCTCTCATGGTTTGTCTCCCTCTCTGATGACTTCCCATTCAGTTTTCCCTCCCTTCTCCTATGATCCTCTGTGCTGTTTCTTAAATTCCACATATGAGTGAAATCAAATGATAATTGTCTTTCTCTGACTGATTTAATTCACTTAGCATAATACCTTCCATCCAAGTAGTTGCAAATGGCAAGATTTCTTTTTTTTTTTTGATGGTTGAGTAGTATTAGATTGTGTGTGTGTATATACATATATATATACACATACATATATATGTGTGTGTATATATATATATGTATGTATATATATATATATACCAATTCTTCTTTATCCATCCTGCTGTCAATGGACATCTGGGCTTTTTCCATAGTTTGGCTATTGTGGACATTGCTGCTATAAACATTGCAGTGCAGGTGCCCCTTCAGATCATTACATTTGTATCTTTGGGGTAAATCCCTAGTAGAGCAATTGCTGGGTCATAGGGTCGCTCTATTTTTAACTTTTTGAGGAACCTCCATACTGTTTTCCAGAGTGGCTGCACCAGTTTGCATTCCCACCAGCAGTGTAAGAGGGTTCCCCTTTCTCCACATCCTCGCCAACATTTGTTGTTTCCTGACTTGTTAATTTTAACCATTCTGACTGGTGTGAGGTGGTATCTCATTGTGGTTTTGATTCGTCTTTCCCTGATGCCAAGTGATGTGGAACATTTTTTCATGTGTCTGTTGGCCATTTGTCTTCTCAGGGTGAACTTTCTTTTTAAATCAGGATAACAAGTATACAGACCCCCTCTCCAGTTAGTGCTTAAGATTTGTTAATTGAAATTACTGAGCCTCACCCTGTTAACAGTGTCTTTGGCTTTTGCTTACATATCTTCTTCTTTAAACTAGTCCCATAACATCATCAATTACACTTAACTAAACCCTATAGCAAAGTGAGGCCATCTTCTCTACCAGCTTATAAACTGACTGGAGCCAAAAAAAGAAAAAAAGGGGCGGGGGGGCACCTGGGTGGCTCAGATGGTTAAGTGTCTGCCTTCAGCTCAGGTTGTGATCCCAGGGTCCTGGGATCGAGCCCCACGTCTGGCTCCTGGCTCAGTGGGGAGCCTGCTTCTCCCTCTCCCTCTGCCTCTCCCCCTGCTCATGCTCTCTCTCTCTCTCTGTATCTCTGTGTCTTGAACGAATGAGTAAAATCTTTAAAAAAAAAAAAAAGTCCTGGCTTCCCAAACACACACAGCTCTGTTTCAGACTCTAGGTCAAGGCATTGCTAATAAATACCTGTTAAAATGCAAATGCCCCACCTTGAGCTGTTAATACACTAACCTATTTAAAGCATCAGAAAAGCAGAAAGGAGGCTAGGAAGACATATTTTGAAGGAGAACACAGAATGGGTTCACTGACATGGTTAGAAACCAAAAACTGCCCAAAGCTGCATATCCAAGAGAGGACAGGTAATGGAATAGGATGAGGGAAGCTAAAAGGATAGGAAAAGCAACTGGACACCAGGTACTGGGAAGGAGGGAATCAAAACTCCAAAAGTGGGAAAGAGAGGCCATGTATGAAGAAGTCTAACCTTTCCGACATTCTGAAGACTGCTTTCACACATACAATAGCATTTTCTTTTGCATAAACCTTTAGTGACAAAGCACCATTGCATCTGGTAGTCCTGCCATTTAATAGCTCTGTGATATTGGACACATGATTTAACCTCTCTGAGTCTCAGTTTTCTCATTTATAAAGTAGGGCTATAGAAAGAACTTTACCAATTCCATTTCACAGGTGGATACATTTCAGTGTACAGAAAATTAAGTGCTTGATATAGGGGTCCCAGAACCCACAAAACCAGGGCTGGACCCTGGATCCTCTGACTCCCAGCTCAGTGAGTATTTCTGCTTATCTGTGATGCTGGTCCAACCTGGGAGACCAGCATGTGATCTCCAGTAAGGAGTAATTTGTAGAACATGGACAAACTGTGTTCACTCTGTAACCCTGTCCCAGTTTACAGCTCAACTAGGAGATCTAGTGGTCAAGATGCACCCCGATGTTTATAGCAGCAATGTCCACAATAGCCAAACTGTAGAAAGAGCCAAGATGTCCATCGACAGATGAATGGATAAAGAAGAGGTGGTATATATATATA
>NW_023270825.1:23560954-23642332 GCF_011800145.1 Mirounga leonina
AAATAAATAAATAAATAAATAAATAAATAAATAAATAAATAAATAAATAAATAAATAAAAGATGTAACCTCTCATGACCATATCGTAAGTCTTTCTTAGGACTCTCTAAAACTTCAGAAATTTATTCTTAGGGGCTTGGGGACTCATAAGAGTTCAATATTATCTAAACCCATAGTGGATGGCCACACCCATAGCATTTTTACATCTCCAATTTTTATATCCCATTTTGGGAAGCATGTGAATGGCATAGAAACAAAGTCCCACCAGGGCACCAGGGTTTAACACCTGACACCTCTGGTCACAAACTAAGGCTGGGCTCACAGCTTCCCCATGCTCTGCACCTTAGTAGTGTTGTTTCCTACATTGTTTTGTAAGTGCTCTTGAGTTTCTCCCTGTGTAAAACATGTTTCACTTTGCATGTCCAATTATAAAATCCTCAAGCCACCTTAATGGGATAAAGGATAAGGAAGGCCAACCTAATTTAGGAAAAAGACTAAGTAATGGTATTTTAAATGGTAATTTTCTTACTTCCCCATAGCTAAAACTGCCAAAGCACTACCTGGTAAAATTTATGGAGTACCAGCTTCAGTGAATAGATAGGAGAGGCTTGTAATTCACATATCAATTGTTTGTAAGGAATAGGCACTTACAAGACCTTTTAAAGTCATTCCCCAGACTTCTGTTGAAAACCTACTTAGTGGTAGAAATAAAGAAAACATTTGTCTTTTGTGTTGCAATAAGACCTCCCCCCCCCCCGCCCCACCCCGCACAGCTTTGTTTACCTTACCAGTTTGCATTATCTATACCTTGGAAGAAAGCCTGTGAGAGGCAAAAGTAAACCTTGACAGGAAAAATCCAAATGAAATCAGTACCAGATTCAGAAAAATGCCAAGATGTTCCAAATGCCCAGTTACCAGCTTATTCCTTTCTTATTCCAAATAATAATAATAATAATAATAATAATAATAATAATAAATAACAACAACAAAAAAAAAAAACACAATAAAAACAAAAACAAGCCCTTCCCAAGGCAGGTTTTCTTTCAACTGAACCAAATCCTCTATCCTTTGATCTCTGTTTCTCTGAAGACATAATGGCCATACATTTATGAGAGGACCTCATATACAGGGTCAACACAGAGTAGTTGAGCCCAAATAAATGACTGATGATCATTAATTGTAAGCAAACAATCGGTATTACTGGATTGTGAGAACGAGGTGACTACTAGAGTAGCATAAATATAGAGCCTCTTCATTCCTCAATGAATAGAGAGTGATCGATTTATTGACTGGTTTTATTGAGCCCATGGTAGTTTTATTGAGCCCATGGCTTCCAGGAGCCATCTTGGGTCTTTGACTACCATAGACTAAGCACTAAAAAGCCAAAAAACCACCTCTGTCTTTTGAGATATACATATTTTTATAAGTACACCTGGTCCAGGGGCACCTGGGTGGCTCTCAGTCAGTTAAGCATCCAACTCTTGGTTTCAGCTCAGGTTGTGATCCCAGGGTCATGAGATTGAGCCCCGCACTGGGCTCTGTGCTTAGCACAGAGTTTGCTTGGGATTCTCCCTCCCTCTCCCTCTTCCCCTCCTGCTTATGCTCTCTTTCTTTCTCTCTCTCTTTCGCGCTCTCTCTCCCTCTCTCTCTCAAATAAGTAAATAAATGAATCTTAAAAAAAATAAGTATACCTGATCCCACTAACTGCCCAGAAGTACAGAGCAGCAATATTAAAAAAAAAAAAAATGTTGGTTAGTATTCAGGGAACAGAAATTTCCAGCACATTTCAGATAAAGAAGCTGAAATTGTATAGCTGGAAAGCATCAGGAATGAGAATGAGACAAGGGCAAAGAGCCCATTGGGTTGGTTGAAGAGCTGTCCCTGCCCCTACAGAGAATCTCCTATCTGAAGGGTTGTGGAGGGGTGGGAGACAATTTTGATTCCTGACCCTCGATAACTGGTGCGAAGCTGAGGACCTCACCTTGCGCCTTCCTAAGCCTGAGCTCGTGTGGAAAAAAAGATAAGAAGGAAATATACCAACATGATTAAAATGGTTGTGTCTGAATAGTAGGATTATGGGAGATTACCATTTTTCTTTGTGCTTTCCCATAGTTTCAATATTTTCAACTATAGGTAGGCATTAATTTTAAATACATAACTTTTGTTAAATATGCACTTTTATTTAAAAAAAAAAAATTAAACATTAAGCACAACAATGACCATGTAACCAGCTGGATGACAAAAGGAGAAAGTTCTGTAAGACTTAACTTGTCCTGGCAAATCATTAGCCATGGTAACCTGCATAGGTGACAGCTTCATCCTTCCTAATAATTGTTAGTATTTTCTTGGTGATATGACCATAGCTACCATTTATTGAGAGCTTACTCTGTGTTTAGTTCTACACTAAGAGCTTTAGGCTTATTCTCTTATTTAATTATCAGAACATCTTTACATGCACGGCACCGTCATTATCCCCATCTACACAGGAAGAAACTGAGGCTTGAGAGGTCAGGCAGCTTGCTAAAGAAAACATGGCAAGTGGGTGACTACTGGAACCAGGATATGAAGCCAGATCTGAGTGCATAGTCCCAAACCACTGGTAAAAATCAAAACTTGCTTAAACATCATATTTTACCCTTTTCTCTACTCTGCGTTGCTCCTACACTCACTTGAGCATCTCTTGTTCAGCACACTCTCTCAAATGTAAGCTTCTTGGCAGAAGAGATTTTGTATGTTTTGTCCACTGATATGTCACCAGAGCCAAGAATAGTGCCTTCACATAACAGACACTCAATAAACATTTGCTGGGTTGATGAATAAACTCTAACACATCAGATTCTAACCACAATATTATCTTTGCAGTTGTCCAATGTCTACAAGCCAAGTAGTTTCCACACTTTTTTAATCTTCTACTATGATTAAGATTATCATAGTTCTACTATTCTCCAAACAATTTTCCTTTACATACTAGACTCCTACCCAGACAAACCTCTGCAGCTTGTGATGGCTTATGACTGAGTTCTAGCCAGTGGACTATGGGTGGGAGTGATGTGTCCACCTCTAAACATGACCTATAAAGGCCTAATCTTCCATGCTCTCTTCTTTCATCTGCTGGATGCATGATTGAGGCAGCAAATGGAAGAAGCCAGGATCCCTGAGTGTCTGCATACCGGCTTTACTCAGCTCATCTACTCTGGGCCTAGGCATAAGCAGGAAATAAACTTTTATTTTATTAAGCCAATAAATCTTGGAGTCATTTGTTATAGCAGCAACTATTCCCTAATACATAACCATTTCAGTTAAAGTTATTTGAGCATGCAAATATGAGATATATATATATGCATATAACATAATATATAATTATCATATATATACACACATATACATATTTCCTATAGTAGATATAGATATATAGATATATATGTGTATGTATATATATAGTATGTATGTATATACATATATATTTATATAAACACCAGTAAATTATATACAAGACCTACTGTAACATTATATAAATTAGAAAACCTCCATCAAAATATAAAACTAGAAAGAATGAGATACAGATGAAATAAAAATATTTTAAAATTTCTTGCCAATCAACATGGTTCTTCGTTGTATTACTAAGCAACATTTCAAGGCACATTGGGACTTAGAGAAAGGTTTGTCATTAACAATGATGAAAACAAATCTATATTTCAAATGATCTTCTTGATGATATTTTTGGTGGTTGATTTTATGTCACTCCTCATTAAACCTTTATTGTTTTTACATCATAACATGGCTGACAAAGAGCTCAAATTAGGAGTAGAGGTGACAGCTCTGCCATTTTCTTGTTGTTCACTTGTAATATTGGTATTATTTTCAATCCAAGTTCTCCTTAAAGGAGTTTGTATAAAACACTTGTCTATTTTGTGAAGGTTAGTTTCATAAAAACTAGATCATATAATCCATAAATCCACTTTATCAGGCACAACTACAATGTGATGTCTCAGTTTGCCAAGGGCAAATGAACAGATGAAAGTACCAATATCAAACTTTCCTTTCCTTTAAGATATGTGTATCAAAAACCTGCCCTTCCTTCAAGACATGTAAATACGGTATGAGACATGTAGCCATCTGACATCAGACATTTGAGAATGCTAGTATTGAGGCCATATTAAAAATACATTAAACTTAAAATTTTCCTTTTTCATTATAAAATAAATAGGAGTTTTTGCACTTATGAACCCTGCAATGGACACACTCTATCTTTGAGGCCACTGTTCTGTCAGGGGTTTCAGACATCCAAATCCTAGCGCTCCTGATTTCTGAAGTCCATGATCTGCCTCCAAGCTACGCATAGAGTAAGACAGCTGACATCACTCCACCTAATTCTCTCTAGCTGTAGCCCCCTACCCCACCCCAAAGCCAGAGTTTGCCCTGTTATCATAGGGTAGAAGCCTTGGTCTCTGTTCCCAGTGACACTGATAGATATTAGCCAAGCTTTCTTTGATTTGCTCTACATCTACATCTATAATCATAGAAGAAACAAAACCCTATCTTATCCACTCAAGTCAATGCATATGGCCAAAAAGGTGACTGAGAGGCAGTGTGATTTGGTGACAAGACCAGGCCTATGAGTGATAAGATCCAGGTTCCCTCTGTCTCTTCAATGAAGTCAACATGGCCCTTTGTATCTCAGTCTTCTCATCTATGGGACAGGAATAGTAATGCCTGCCCTACTGCCTGGGGGTGTGAAATTAGTAGAAAAAGAAAAAAGAACTCTGAGAGAAGAGGCTCCTTATAGCCCTGGCTTGGGTGGGTTGCAAGAGGGCTCCAGAGAGCTTCAAATTGGCAAATATTTGAGAAAAGAGGTTCTCAAAAATGATCAGCCTTATCTGATGCTGTCTTCCAGGAAATCTTGAGTAACTTAGGACAACACAGGACAAGAAAAACCCTAAAAAATTCTTAGATTTTTACTCCTTTAATTAAGAGTCTTGAGAAGGCAGGCTCACAGTGGGTAAACGGAGGAGGAGCAAGGCTTCCTGGGCTCTCAAAGTACAGAATGCGTAGCAGACTCTCCATTTGGGCAGAGAGTACATAGCTGGGGGGCTGAATAGTCAGGATCCAGGCAGAACACTGTGATTGGCTTTGAAGTCAGGACTGATTTCAAATTCAGGCTCTGACATTGACTGAATCTGGGTCATTTAACCAACCTATACGTGCCTCAGTTTTATCCTAAATCAAGTAGGTACAATAATACCTACTTGTATCATGCTTATGAAGATTTAATGAAACTATAGGTATGCCTGATGTACTCTAGGACTTGGCACATAATAGGTTTTCAATAAATAGTTATCTTCTTCACCATATTATCATTCACTTGTCTTGCCCTTGTTTAACCCACCTTTAAAAGGAAATAGATAAGGCATAGCTAACATTTGCCAAGTACTTAAGAGTTAGGCTTGGCAAGCGCTTATCAACATCAGAGGTTAGAGAATTACTTTGTGGTGGGTCAGGCAGAGGGGATGCTTATGCCCTGCAAGACCTTGCCAAGAAGTCACGGGTGATAAGCTGTGAAAACAAAGCAACAAACCCTGGCCAGATTGGAGAAGGGGCAGTGGGTAAGCAGCAGGCAGCCAGCAGCAGGAATGACCTTACTGACTCAAGGACACTCTAAATGAAATGCATGAAGAGCAAAGAGGAAGACAGGAAGGCCTGGAAGATTTGACAGGGGATCTTACTTCTTCACCAATAAAAAGGACCCATATGATCCAAGTCCATAGAATCCATCTAACCCGGGCGCCTGGCTGGCTCAGTTGTTAAGCGTCTGCCTTCGGCTCAGGTCATGGTCCCAGGGTCCTGGGATCGAGTCCCGCATCGGGCTCCCTGCTCCACGGGAGGCCTGCTTCTCCCTCTCCCACTCCCCCTGCTTCTGTTCCTGCTCTCGCTCTCTCTCTCTCTGTCAAATAAATAAATAAAATCTTTAAAAAAAAAAAAAAAAAGAATCCATCTAACCCTTCTCATGCAATTGCTGTTGCCTCAAGCCATGCCTGAGCAACCTGGCTCTCCACAGCTCACATTGCACTCAACTCTGTCCTTAGAAAAACAACCAGAAGGCCTCTCTCAGTAGTGTCTCCCACTGCCACAATGATCTGTTTAGCAAGACCAAAGTCATGCATAGAGATCCCAAGGAGAATCACGAGCTTTGATCCACCTTACACCCACAACACGAGGCCATAATTCTTACAGACACATTTAATTTTTTTTTTCATAAGAGAGAAGAAAAATATAGTAAGTACGTGATTTAGTGCATCCCCCTCACCAGGACTGGACAATTCAAAATTCTCTCCTTCTTCATGGAAGCCCTGCTTATGCATAATGATAGGAAAAACATCCCTGTTAAGAACAGGTTGTGTTTGAAGTGTTCTTATGTATGCCCTTTGAAAAAGGGTAAATCCTTCTTGGTAAAAGGAGAGGCATTAATTATTTAATTAAACGAAGTAGTTATTGACTTTTTTAAAGCAATAGGCAAAATTTTCACAAAAAATAGAATTTTTATAATATGTGTATCTCTAATTCCTGTTCCTGAAAATAAACTAGCTAAAAATTTAACCCGAGTAGAGAGGGGAAAAAAAAAATGTATTTCAAAGGAGAAACTCATTCTGAAAGAATTAATGTGCAAGCAGAAACTAGAGTCTTCCTACAATTGCAACTTGGCCTTTGAAAAGTATCTTGATTTGATTGCTATTAAAATATAAGTCCTAATAGCTTCACAAACAAGGGGAGTCATTTCAGGAGGCAGAGGTGAGAGCTGTACCAAATCCATAAAGGATATTTGCAAAATACCTTGTAGATAATATAAACCAGGCCACTTAATCAAGTATTGAAAAGTTTCAAATTAATCCTGACTTCACTACAGTTAATATAAATGTCCCAAGTCAATAAATCTTGATATTGATTAAACTACCCCTCCCCACTCAATTCAATTTTTAAGACCCACCAGTTCCCACAGGCAGAAGGGGCAGATGTGACAATAGCGATGTACAAAATCAATATAGCGCAAGAGATCTAGAGAAATTAACTACAGGAGAGATGACCCATTAAATCATCCAGTCCCTCTCCAGCTCCCTCTTGGCCCTTTGTAGGCTAGTCTCTTCCAATATATTTGAGCCACTTTACCTAAGTAAGTTGTAGAGATTAACAGATACAAAGGCTTATTCCTTTTCTCAAGAAACTGGTCCCACCCCCTACTTCTCAGTGCTGAGCACCGTGTCTCACGCTACATCAATAATTCTCAACTCTGGTAGCATAGCAAGTTCACCCAGGGAACTTTTGAAATCTACCAGTGCCAGGACTCATGCCCAGAGATTTTTATATAGTTGATCTGGGGCAAGACCTGGGCAACATTGAGGTGTTCTTTTTTTTTTTCTTTTAATACCCATGTGATTCTAATATTCAGAAATTTTGAGAACCAGTTCTCTACAAGTTCAAAAGTCTTATTCCTTATTTAGCTTCTGAATGCTTTCTTGTTGGCCATATTTACAGTAACTCAGTACTACCAGACTAGGAGTAAGATTATAGATGACAATAAATCAGTGAGTCTCAGCTGGCTGAGGAACACCAGCTGAGAACCCCTGCCATGGGAAATCATTACCTCTGATCAGAGTATGACATACATTGCAGGTGGATTGGGACATCTGAGAAGGAAAAAAAAAATGGCTGAGGACTATGCTTTAAGAGGAAAAGGACTTTCCCAGCAACTATACCAGGAGCAGTTAACCACATGGAGAGCTGCCAAAGATAGAAACCCATCAGATTTGGCATTCCTCTGTTGATCATTTTTTTAAAAGATTTTATGTATTTATTTGAGAGAGAGAGAGCGTGTGCGCGTGAAGGAGAGGGGCAGAGGGAAAAGCAGACTCCCCACTGAGCAGGGAGTGCCATGCGATGCAGGGCTGGATCCCAGGACCCTTGACCTGAGCTGAAGGCAGAGGCTTAACCCACTGAGCCACCCAGGCGCCCCTCCTCTGTTGATCATTTTAACTTTAGCTTTGGGAGGAAATAAAATTTAAATATGAATACAAAAAAAGCATACCCATACAATCTAAAAGCTAACTTTTGTTGAATCCTTACCATATTCAGGCACAGTTCTGAGTGCCTTACATGTATTATACCTAAGTCTCACCACAACCCCATGAAGTAGGTGGTATAATAATCCCACTGTAGAGATGAAGAAATGCAGGCACCCAAGCTTACACAGGTAGTAAGTGACAGAGTTGGAATTCCAGTTTAGGTAGAGGGACTCCAGATCCAGGGCTCTTGATCATCAATCTCAACCACCTTATAGCACTAGACATAAAGCAAACACCTGAAGCTAGAAACTAAAGGTGGCTCATTAAGTCTCACATGTGCTAAGATGCCACTTCTTCGATAAATATCAATAAATAAATATAAAGCAGTTGTTTCAAACATTAGCACACATAGTAATCACCAGAATAAACTTTTTAAACAACTGCCAGGGCACTTTCCCTAGAGATTCTGATTCAGTAGACTGGGTGGGGCCCATGAACTTGCATTTATAACAACACAGAAACATCTTTTGACACTGTTAAACTCACCAGAGAAGTTCAGGATGGGAACTCAGAATAAAGCATTTTCGGCAATTAGGAGGGAACTAGGAGCCTTGCAAAAAGTCCTTTCGGGAAGCTGGAGCAGTAGAAGTTAAGCTACAAAGAGTTCAGGACTCGGGGCCAGTGAGGGGCAGCACCTCTTCCAAAGGGCATCTTGGTTAAGGGTAGTACTTTGAGGAAAGTTATTTTTAGAAGAACAGAAAGTGCCAGAAGAAAAGGAGAGATTAAAAATTCAAGAAAGACCAGGAGAAATTGATGATGGAACAAGGTTCTAGAGAAGGCAGGAGGGTGCTTGACAACTGCAGTGAGTCCACCTGCCAAAGCCTCCATCACAGGAGAGGCCTCCTAGAAAAATGGGCTCATGCCAGGCCTCTTGGCACTCTGTACAGCAGTAAAAGAATGTACTTCCAAACCAGTACTGGATAGCAAGGTTAATAACTATCTGAGGAACAGTTTTTCAATGTCTCTTGAAAAGGAAAAAAGAACCGTAAGGTACAACATTACCAAGGCACGTCCAAACCCTTGTGGGTACTAGTGCTCGGCTTAACTGACACGTTGCTCCTGGAGGACCATCAGCTGGTGGGTGTGGAATTCTCTTTTATTTTTTTTTAAGATTTTATTTATTTATTTGACAGAGAGAGAGACAGCGAGAGAGGGAATACAAGCAGGGGGAGTGGGAGAGGGAGAAGCAGGCCTCCCGCCGAGCAGGGAGCCCGATGCGGGGCTCGATCCCAGGACTCTGGGATCATGACCCCAGCCGAAAGCAGAGGCTCAACGACTGAGCCACCCAGACACCCCCCCCCCTTTTTTTAAAGATTTTATTGGAATTCTCTTTTATGTGGGGATGCTCCTCTAGTCCGGGAGCTCACAACCCTGACTGCAGAACTGGCTACATAATTTATGGGACTGGGCACAAAATGAAAATGTGGAATCCCTTGTTCAAAAATTATTAAGAATTCCAAGATGGCAACAAGGGAGTTTTAAAACAAGTGTGGGACCCTTCTAAGCACTGTGACTGCACAGTTTGCCTACCCATGAATCTGTAATAAATACATGTATTGCCATACAAAAAAAAAAAAAAAAAAGCAATTTGAGCAATAGAGACCATGCTGAATTCCTTTAAGGCCCCTGCCTGAATTTTCTTGGCTCTACCAGATGATTTCTTCCAGGGTCTGGGCACTGGCCCAGAACTCATCCACCCTTCTGAATAATACATGACACAAGGCCCTTCTAAGCAACAGTGAGCTTTGGATGGAATGCTCAGTTAAGGCAGGAGAATCTGACCCTCACCAAATCCAAAGCTTGGGATTTATCCCAAGAGAGAGGATCAAATGAGGATGATCATTCAAGCAGCATAGCTGGGCAGCTCCCAGCCGGATGCGTAGCTACCCAAGAGTTCTTAGCCACAACCCAGTCATCTAAGGAGAAGAGCTGCTGTAGTAAAGGGAAGAAAGAGGGGCTTCCCACAGGAATCTAAGACCCCAAATGCGTTGGGGAAGCTAATTGTTTCATAGTGGTCTTTAAACAAGCAGTATAGGTTGAGGCAAATTATGGAGACCTCCAATGGTGCCCCCTCAGGGTAACAGCAGGGACTGAGGTCTTTCATTCTGGTCCTACCAGCAATAGACTAGCAGGGAATGATCAGGAGGTAGAGTTCATGGGTTACCATCCTGGCCCCACCACTTAGGAGCTGTGTGACTTCTCTGTGCCTCAGTTTCCTCACCAGAAAAATGGAGCTAATAAAGTACCATCAAATTGCTATGAAGGTTAATTCAGATAATCCATGTATAGTGCTTAGAAGAGTGCTTAATACATGGTCAACACTGGGGCATCTGGCTGGCTCAGTCAGTAGAGCATGTGACTCTTGATCTCACAGTCATGATTTCAAACCCCACATTGGGCAAGGAGCCTACTTAAAAAACATGGTAAGCACTGAGCAAACACTAGCTTAGCTACCATCACCATTACTACCACCACCACAGGACTCCTCATAACACATGACTCACTTCTCTCCTGCTCTGCCCAAAATGAAACAAAGGTTCAAAGAGCTTAAGTGATTGGTTCCAGGTTCCACAGGTAAGAGTGGAGCCAGGACTGAAACCCATGTTTCCCATCATATATTCTCAACTTCGTCATCTCACCTGAGAACTGAGTAGAGACTCTCTCTGCAGCCCTTCCAGTGTGCACAACTTGCCATAAGTGAGGCAAGGATTAAAGGAGGTGATGTAGGTAAAGCTGGGACGACCTGTCCGTCACACCACGAGCACTCTATCCATGTCAGCTATTGCTATCATACAATTGATGTGCTACCAGGAAAATCACATGTAAATTGACCATGTCCACGATATTGGAGACTCACTTGCAGAGCTAGCTATCTTAAGAAATCTGATGTGCAACCCTTTGGTAAAAACAGAGTTCCTTCTGGTACTGTTATTAAAATCACCCACTTAAATTGGCCTGTGCATACGTTGGGAGCTTCCTATTATTGGTTATGGTTAAAATACTAGAAGCTATTCTTCCAAGCTATCAGGAGCAAGGGACAGGGCAAAGATGCAATTTTAGAAAAGAAGTCCAACTTCAAAAACCTATGGTCCCACAGCCAGAGACTGGCCAGTATGGAAATGAAGCCTAACAGGAAGGGAAACTATGACCCCTGTTTTCCTCTAAAGGCCCCGCTCTTCAAGAGAACCCGTCTACCACTCTGCCAAACCCAACTCAGCTTTTATTGTTGACATTCATATAGACACAGTGCTAGGCCCTTGGTGAGGGCCCATAGGCAGCCATTTGGGGTGGTAACCCTACCATTTAGTGGAAACTTCCTGACCAATCAGATGGCATTAAGTCACTGGATTTATTTTTCCACCCAAGTGAGTGTCTCTTCCAGAAAGAAATCTGCCCCATGGCATCAATTTCCCTCTTTTGCTGAGTGGTCTAGGGGAAAGAAAAAAAAAGAAAAGAAATCTAAAAAACAACAATGAAGCCATGACAATTAAACTGGCATATAATGAAAGGCACAAATACATAATTACCATGTCCCACTTGGTACAAAACACTCCAGAGTTGCCAAAAACTGCCCATTCTGATAGCAGTTGCCCTTATGCAGGCCCTGGGCTCTGCAGCTGCATCTCAATGAGCCTAAGTGGGCTGCCTGGAATGGTTTCCCTGGTAACGGGGTTCTGGCTGAGAGGGACATTGATTACCCCGAGGAATGAGTTTCCACTTGGAGGGAGACTGGGTGAATGCAAAAGCAGAAAATTTCGAGGGTGAGGCAGGGTCCGAAGGGACAAGGAAGTCACTAAAGATCTGGGAGGGGTCCCAAGCTTTTCTCATTCTAGATGGAGGAAAGAAATGTGTAAATTTGGTGCATTGAGGACTTTAAAGATGAGAGCTAGAGTTGAAATATCCCATCCACTCCTGACTCATGTATGTTCCTTATCAGGATAACTGGACTGGTTGTCAAGCAATGGAATTCTAGTCCTACCTCTCTTATTAATTCACTGGGTGACCCTGGATAAATCAGGTAAAATCATGGGAGTTAGAACTAAGAGATTTTTCTAAGGCTTAAAAGCTAAAAGCCTCTGAGAAGAGAGAGGGCCAACTCAGACTATGACAAAATGAGGGAGAATTTCTATGTTAACAACTGTCCTTTCCCTTGGCATTCATATTTTTTAATTCTCCTACCCTATCTCAAACGTACTCTCCAGGACTCAGATTTTCCACCACCAGTTTCCAAGGTTGCATTTAGAAGAAATGTTACCACCAGATTTGGCCAATTTCCACCACACATGGAACAAATCAGAATGTTACATGGGGACGAAGGTGTTCCGTTGTCACCAGTGCTGGGGGCAGCTGGAGGTGATAACCTTGACAGCCTCTTTCCTACTAGGATTGGGTGATTCTCTGAGTGGCTCACCCTTCCTCACTTATAATGCATTAATGATTGATGAATAATGAATTTATGGGGTCTCAGAGAAGGAACAAGGGAAAAGCATTCCAGGCAGAGGGAACAGCATATGTACAACCCCTGTGGCTGGAGAAGTGGGTTCCTATGTGGCCTAAAAAAATGGCCAGTGTGGTTAGAGACCTGAAAACAAGGGCAAGTATATTGAGAAATTGGGGGCGGGGCAGGGGGGGCGGGGGAAGAGGGTAGTAGTAGGCAGTGAAGCAGGCAGAATCGGGCAAGCCTTGTTAGTGGCTGTGTTCAGGGGTTTTTTGGTACTTTATTAGCTCCATTTTTCTGGTGAGGAAACTGAGGCACAGAAAAGTCACACAGCTCCTAAGTGTTGGGGCCAGGATGCTAACCCATGAACTCTACCTCCTGATCATTCCCTGCTAGTCTATTGCTGGTAGGACCAGAATGAAAGACCTCAGTCCCTGCTGTTATCCTGAGGGGGCACCATTGGAGGGGTTTATCCTGAGTTTTGGAAGCTATTAGCAGGGGAGAAAGTGGAGGTAGCATGACAAGATTTTATTTTGAAAACATTAACGTAGTTCAGGACATGAGGAAACCAATTAGGAGGCTATTGTCACGATCCAGGCAAGGACGACATTGACTTGATGAAAAATCTTCCAAAGGGGAGAAGACCTGCTCTACGAGCAGCCCCTCTTACTGCTTTCTCTGGTTTTGGGGAAAGTCTCCTGGTTCATCAACTTCCCTTCATCAGCATCATCCCCTGGGACTTGTGTGCTGAGCCTTCATGTCTCCCCACAGACAGTGGATTCCCTCTGTCCTCTTAGATTGCACTGACATCTTACTCAATCAAAAGCCTGAAACTGTCCAGAGATTTTTCTAGTCCTTGTTCCCTCAGAAAGCACATAAACCTTGTTAATGGGTGTTACATTATTATCTCGAAACAGCCACTTGTAGGAGAGAGGGAATGTTTAGTAAACACTCATCTTGTAGGTATGATGGACCAACCACAAAACAAAAACTCCTCCCTTCTTAGTATTGATGCCAGAAAGTCTGTGTAAGCTGCACTAGAAACAGGAAAACCTGGTCCCAGAACCCTTCATGTGTGCCAAAGTACGGCGACCGCTGAGGCATACTTCCCTGGAAACTTGTCCCAGTAATCACTGGAGACTGTATCTGTCTGGACTGTGTTCTCAGGGTGCTGCAGGGGAGGGGACAGAAAGAGGCATGTAGGACTTCTACAGCCCTCAAAGATGGGTGATTTGGGGGGCAGACTTGGACAAGACACAGGAGAGGCAGGGGCAATAGTCTGGGACAAATGTCTACTCTGGGTTTCAGATGGACAGAGGTGGAAAGGGAAGTGTGGCAACCACACAGGCTTTGATGTTTCTCCCATCGGGAGGCAGGGAGGGGCCGTGTTCCCTGCCCTTGACTCTGGGTTCTGTGGCTGCTTTGACCAATAGAATCCGATAGATACAATGTTGTGCCAGTTTCTCTTCCAGACTCCAGAAGTGTGAAGAGGCTTTCCCCCTTTTGAAGATACAGACCTAATTAAGTTGGATGATTATTCTTATTTCAAATGATGCTTCCCTTCCCATTTCAGACAGATTTTCCTTATGGGTATAACTATTAGATGGCATCTACTGGAATAAATCACAGGAAGCTATAGTCTGAACAGTCACTAACAAGTTACTATCAATCAAAAATCAAGCAAGAATACTTTTCAAATAAAAGTGCAGGTCAACGGGACTAAAAGGACTTTATTTTTTAAGGTCTGATTTACAAATGACCTTTTTAAAGATCTAACTACAGAGTGAAGTTTTACCTCCAATAAGTAGCCCCAATAGGGGGCACCTGGGTGGCTCAGTTGGTTAAGCGACTGCCTTCGGCTCAGGTCATGATCCTGGAGTCCCAGGATCGAGTCCCGCATCGGACTCCCTGCTCAGCAGGGAGTCTGCTTCTCCCTCTGATCCTCCCCCCTCTCATGCTCTGTCTCATTCTCTCTCTCAAATAAATAAATAAAATCTTAAAAAAAAAAAATAGCCCCAATAGACTCCAAATGCTTTTTTTTTTTTTTTTCTGTATAAGAAACCAGAAGTTCAAGATTGTTGCAGGTTTATTTTATCCCCTTCTGAATTTCAGTCGGTACCCCTGGGACCCATCTCTGAGGATATAGAAATTGCCTATTTCCAGGTACAAACATCTCTGGAAATGCAGTTTTTCCCTTAGTCCCAAGACATAGACAACTCCATGCGCTCAAGGCCACCAGGGGAAGGGACACACAAAACACTTTTGCAGAGTATTTTTTCCTCAAAATCTTTTTTTCTCCAATCAAGGGGAGAAGCAGAATGAAAAGTGAGCCTGAGTGGGAAGCCAGAGGCTGGATTCCCCATCTTTCGAGAGCAGTGTAACCTGGACTAGCTACTGAATCTCTCCCCACCTCAGATTCCTCACCTACCAATGCAAAAGAACACGATGGACAAGGCCATCTGACAGGTCCTTCCAGTCCTGAGACTCTAGGATCTTATGCTTTTGACAGAGGGTGGGGATCTCTCCTCCCCAGTCATGACCCTGAGGAAGACTCAGAAACTCTCAGCCCAATCACATCCTCCTTCCTTGGCGGCTATACTGAGAGGAGCAGGATGCGGGGAGAAAAGGTGGGCCTTCAACCAGTCATACCAGCCCTCTTCCAGGAAGGAGTGGCTACTCCAGGAAGTTTTGGGCAGTGCAAACCAAGATGGTGGTATAGTCACAGAGAGGTTTGAGAAGGCCAAAATTTCTTCTTTTCCTGAGTTAGAGAAATATGGGGCCAAACTTCTGTAGCTTCCCATGGCCTTCCCTATGACAGCCAGTTCTCCAAGGACTGGCCCAGCCACCAGCTGTGTGCTCTCTGCTTTACATTTAGGTCTGAGGTGCCATGGAGGCCTGCAATCTGAGACTTTTTCCAATTATGTCCTCACTCACTCCCTCAGCCAAATGCAAATCTCTCTTATCTTGAGACCATCTCTGAGATGGTGGAAAGGCCAGGGATTTGCTTTCTGTACTCTGATTTTCACACAAAGCCTATTGACAGTGCAGACGGTAAATGTCCCAAGGAGCCAGCCAGGAGACCAGACTTTCCCAACACAGGTCATGATAATCTTGGGCTTCACTGGACCTCCCTAGAATACCTGGAAGATGATAAGTGATGGCACTGGATGGGGGTGGGGGTGGAGGGGTTAAGGTGGCCGCTTTTTACAGCAGTCTGGTGTCTGCTCAGGAGTAAAGACATAGACCCATAGACAGAAAAGAAAGAGACTAGGATTTATAAGGGATCTGGTTATATATGAAGGAAACACCAGAAGTCTGTGGAATTACTCAATAAATGTTGTGGGGTAATTAGCTTTTAAAGGAAAAAATCCCTATGTCTTGTGTATATATATATATATGTCTTGTGGTACAAGACATAGGGATTTATATATATAATAAAATATATATATTTATATATATATAATATAATATATATATTTTTTTCTTTTTTTTTAAGATTTTATTTTTAAGCTATCTCCATACCCAACATGGGACTGGAACTCACAACCCTGAGATCAAGAGTCATATGCTCTACTGACCAAACCAGCCAGGTGCCCCTAAAAAATATATTCCTGTTACATTAAAGACCTAATGGTCAGAAGCAAAACTTTAAAGACTATTAGAAGAAAACTTACGGTAATGCCTGGGAGCTTTATGACTCTGAAATAGGAAAATATTTTTTAGACAAGACAAAAAAATACTCATGGAGATCCAAATTAATTTAACAACATCAAGTTTCAAAAATCTCTTTTTGGCAAAAGATGCCATAAACAAAGTTTCAAAACAAGAGATAAAATGCTAGAAGATATTATTTATAAATATATACACACATATGTGTATATATACACATATGTGTTTTATATTATATATACATATGTTCATGCATGTATGTGTATGTATATACAGAGAAAGGACTGGCATCCAGAATATATAAGGAACACTAACAAATAGATAAGAAAATTACAACCCAAAAGATGAGCAAAGTATACGAACAAGTAACCTAGAGAAAAGGAAATCTTCAGGCCAGCACACATGTGAAACATTACTCAAGATCTCTGATAAGCAAAGAAATGCAAAGAAAAATCAGAGTAACAAGACTTATAAGGCCCATAATATCAAGAGAGGACATGGAGAAACAGAATGTCCACTGTCGGTGGGGGTTTAGATCAGTACAATCACATTGGAGTGTCTCTGGCTATACATGCTAAACTTGAAAATGTATATTCCTTAAGACCAGCCATTCCATTTCTAGTATCCATCCTCGAATGACCCTCATCCATGTGCACAGGAGAAATACACAGAATGTTCATACTAGCTGAAATGTTTGCAAAAGCACGTAACTGTACAATCTAAATGTTCACTAATATGGAAATGGATAAATACATCAGTGTGAAAGAATACTATACAACAGACAAAATGGATATACTACAGCTAAATGTATCAACACTAAGTAAAACTATTTGCAGAAAAGTATGGTAACCATTTCCATAAATACTACACAGTGTTTATGAATACTTAGTAGAAAAGCCGGATACATACCAGATCTTTAACAATGTATGCTTCTGGCACTGAAGTAGCAGATGAAGATAGGACGAGCAACTTTATCTGTTTTTTAAACAATTTTTAGAATAAAAGATCTGTAGCAAATATGACAAAATGTAAATATTTCTTCATGCTGGGTAATGGGCACACAGGTGTTTGTCACATTATTCTCCAGATTTTTCTATTTTCATTTGTTCATAACCAAGGAAAGAAAAGCAAATGATGTTCTTACATTAAACGTAAACCCTTGTACCCTAAATACATCTATTTTCTGCTTCCTCCACCTCCCTGCCGTAGCTCAGACTCTCATCTCTTCTCAAACACGCCATGAGGGATCTCGCTGCCACCAGTTTCTAGCTCTGTAGTGTTAGCAGGATGATCTCCCTGAAATATAAATCTTAAAAAATTGTAAAATGAAATGCAAACCTAATTCTCTTAGTACAGACCCTTTACCTTCAGAATAAAATCCTAGCTCCCTTGCATGGTAAACAAAGTCCTCCATAACCCAGCCTCTGCTTCCTTCTCTGGCTCCAAATGCCACAGTCCCTGCCCCTCGCCACACACACACCCCATGCTCTGGCCACATTGCTGTCCCCGGGCCCTAACGCCTGGACACCTTTGTGGGGCACTCTTCCCCACTGACTTCTGCTTAGTGATGGCTTGGCCTTCAACATGGGGCTCAGGCATCACATCTTGCCTGCATTTGGGACTCCTTCCCCAGCCTCCCAAAGAGCCGGTTCAAACCATTTCTACAGTTAGCATGCCACACTCTAACCACCTTCTCCCCTGGGAGGACTGCAAGCTTCCAGTCTGCAGGAACCCCATCTCATAAAACTCTTCCCCTTGTGCCATAGTTAGTGCTCAGGAAATTTTGTCAGATTAACAAATGAAAATATGCATGCATATATGGCACACCCACTTAGCACAAAGTGGCACCCTAAGAGTTGTTTTATTCATTCATTCATTCATTGGACAATGACTACGAATAACAGGAAGAATACTAGCCCTTCTTTGTTGAGTGTTTATAATGCACCTGCTGGGCCTTGAGGGGGAACACAGAGTAAGGAGAGGACACATGCCTTGTCTTCAAGGAGCTTCCAGTCCTGCTGGAGAGGGAATACGAAGATAAGAAGCAACCTGAAGCCTATAACTAGATAGTGTGTAACTGAAACCTAAAATGAGTAATGTCCAATTCTAGATTTCCCTTAAGGCATTTAGATATCGAGTTGCTTAAAAATGAACAAAAAGTAGAAACTTAAAAAGAAAAGAAACAGGGAATGAGGAAGGAGGGAAAGGCCACAAAAGTCTTGATGCTCATTCCAAAGTGTCCAGCTTACTGCTCTGATGGGAGCAGACGCTGAAGCTGGAGCAGACCCAAATCAGGTTAGGGCCCCATGGATGCCTGCCTGTCAAAATGTCCCATATCCCCAGGATTAATAATGTAGGGAGAAAGGGGGCTGGCACTGGCTGGCAACTTGGCCAGACAGCCCCGGTCCTTCCCCTGCACCAGGGCTCTGCTGTTCAAATCAATATTTGTTAGCAGGCAGAAAGAGCTCGTTTCACGCATGTTCTAATTAGACAATGGAGATTATCACAAAACACCTGCAATGTTTGTAATCGTTTAAAATAATGAGAATCAATATTAGCTTCCAAAGGCACCATATGGTAAATGCTCATTCCAGGCATGTGGTCCCTGATAGGCTCTCAATGCTTCAGAACTGATCATTAACATTTTTTAATTTGCAAAAAGTTGCTCTCGGTTAATGAATTGGCTGCCTGTGTGCCCTATGCACAGTGACCGCCTCTAAGTGATCATTTAATTGTAACACGGCCTCGGTGCCCACTGGAGCACGTGGGGTCTGCCACAAAGGACGTGCTCCAGAATCCAAAACATGCACACATCCCACAACCAACCAGGCGCTTCTCGGGTGTCTGATGTCCGAGCCCCCAAGGTGATGGTTCTCAAGTCATGCAGAGAGCTTGTCAAAGCAGAGAATGGTGGGTCCCACCCCAGAGTTTCTAATTCAGCAGGTTAAGGGGAGGGGCTTGAGATTCTGCATTCACAACACATTCCCAGGTGATGCAGATGTTGTTGGTCTGGGTTCCCTACTTTGAGAAGCACTGCCCTACAAGATGACACCCCCCTCCCTACGCCAGGCTAACACCCTCCCCATCAGCAAGAACTACATACAGGAAGAGTGATGACTAAGGAAAGAAGTTTCTCCCACGTGCCCTAAGCAAACTTCCAGGCCACACCTCGTGAAATGGGCAGTAGGCTTCACAGAGCCTGCGTTGAGCCAGATACTGTGCTAGACATTTCCGCATCTTCATTAATCCTCATCGCAACCCCATGAAAGGGATGCTATGACATTTGATAAAAGAAGAAACTGAGGTACAGGCTCCAGGGTCAGCCTGGCTGAAACACAGAGGATTCAGACTCAAATTAGGGTTATGTCTCCAAAGCCCGTGTTTCAGGCACAGCAGGGCACTGTCCAAACGACAGTGTGTGCCACCATGCTCTTTGCCCAGAACCTGTTCCTCCTCATTCCCTGGACTCCCTGATGACTACAGGGTATCAGGTGGGGAGGCTCCTTTTGCAAGCCCACAGATGAGGCAAACTCACGGACCCCAGGCCAGGATTCTCTCTCCTCCCTTCAGCCCTGGTCATGAAGCCTTCTTCACCATGAACGGGGCACACAACCCCTTCTGTTAACTTTGCTTCCAGTAGCCCAGTGCTTCTCGACTTCTTTTTTTTTTTTTTAATTAAAGATTTTATTTATTTATTTGACAGAGAGAGACACAGTGAGAGAGGGAACACAGGCAAGGGGAGAGGGAGAGGGAGAAGCAGGCTCCCCACTGAGCTGGGAGCCCGATGCAGGGCTCAATCCCAGGACCCTGAGATCATGACCTGAGCCGAAGGCAGACACTTAACGACTGAGCCACCCAGGCGCCCCTGCTTCTCGACTTCTAATGCACACAAAATCACCTGGGGAGCTTGTTAAACTGCAGTCTCCAAACGTACAGGTCTAGGACCGCCAAAAGGGACCATTTCTAACCTGGTTCCAGGTGATGCTGCTGGTGAGTAGTTCCGTAGCTGGGTCAACACAGAGGACCTGGTGTGGTGGAAAGCAGGACCTTTGGAGCCAAATGCACCTAGGCTCAAATCACTTCCAACAGGTTCTTCCTGATCCTTGAACCTCTTAGAACCTCAGTTTCCTGATCTCTAAAATGGGGACAACACCTACCCCACAGAATTATGGGATAAACACTATATGGAAGCCACCTAGCACCCCAGCACCCTCTGGCCCCTTCCCTAAAAACCACCTGCCACTATCCCACCCTCTTTGTTCTCTCTCTTATCTCACTGTCTATACCCAAGCTTATGAGCCAGGGAGGTCTGACATTTGTTAATGGTGAGGAAATCATGGGCTTCCGATAGACCAAGTCCACAGCTGGCCCATGGCATGTCTCAAATACAACCACGGGGCTCCTGGTTGCAAGCTGAATGCTCTTTCCCCTGTCCCAGGGACTGAGGACTCGGCTTCCAGTTGGGTGGTGGAGAAAACATAGGACAGAATCAGCAGAACTGTTCAGGAGTCCTAAAGAAGTAATTGACAACCTCTGGTTGTCCGGAAACAGAAATATTGGAGGTAGGGGGAGCAGGGGCAGATTTCAGTAGTTCTGCATGGTCTTAGCTCTGTTTGGAGCCTGTTCTCATCCAGGGAGTGTCTTAGTAAAACACTCCTTGGGATAACACACAGGACGTTAGCCCCAGGCAGTGTGCCTAGAGAAATGTAAGATATCAAAAGAAGGAAAACAGGTAACTCTGAGAAATCATAGGTAGGATTTATAGCAAAGTATAGTTTGCTCACGGGCAGGTAAATGCACTAGGCTCCCTGAGCTCTTTCCTTTTCTTCTTCCTTTCATGTTTTAAAATACATAAGACTCTTATTTTAAATCGTCGCCATAAAACATCGCCTGAACAGAAGCTTCAGCCAGGGATCCTCCCAGCATCGGCATTTGTCACTGAGCTCATAATTCACAGCAATTCATAAACTTTTTCAAAATGCTGTGAACATAACTTCAGGGGGTTAATAAAACAGCTTTCTACTCCTACTATTTTCCATTGATAACTTATTCAAATTGTAATTGCCTGTAATGTGCTCCCTCTATCACATTACTGCTCACGCCTCATGCGCTCTCCCACCCCATCCATCACCCCCAACTGTCAGCCAAGCCCCCTTCCTGCCTTGCACACAAACATGGGACTGCTTTTCTTCTCACATCTAGTGGACAAGCCCTCACCCACATACCACCTTCTCCCACTCCCTCCCACAGGTGTCCTAGATGGAGGATCCCACTGTCCCCTGCCCACTCAGTGGCAGGCATTTTGTCTCAGGGTTTATCTGTGACCCCACCACCTGCCTCGTGGCACGCGGGTTTGCGGGCTTAGGTGGTTTGGGCAGTTATCCGGGCACGTGCAGACCGCATATTTGAGGCTCTTCTGGGTGAGGTGGGATGTTGGCTGGATCACAGATTTAAAAGTCAGAAGACCTCGTCTCATCCCAACTGCATTGTGAACTCCCTGTGTGAGTGTGGGTAAACCGTTTAACCTCTCTGAGCCTGTTTCCTCACCTAGAAAATGGAGGCCATGATAGGTGCCCTCCCAATTGCACGGGACTGCTGCAGCTGTTTCAAGGACGGAATGAGATTTTTTCTGAGGCTGACTTGGACTCAGACAGAGTCCGACATTTCCCTTCAATTACTCCCCAGGGAAGAGAGCAAGTTATGATGTGAGTGAAGATGGGACCTAGTGGGGAGGGAGGTCATCGTCGTGAGACCCATCTTCTAGGAACAGATAAAAAAGATAACCAGAATTAGTCCAACTGTTTGGTGTTGGGCAGATAGGCATTTGATTCTGGTGACCCGAAGGTGGCCACAGCACAGGTCAAGGCTGTATCGGGGACCAACCAGCGACCCTGGGACCTTACGGGCACTGAGGCATTAATGCATCACATTATGTCCCTTTTCCCCTCCGCCCCTGACTCAGATCTCAGCGTGCATTAACAGTTTCAGAGCCTTGTTACTGAGCCAGCACCAATGACCTCCCCTCTCCTGAGCATCCAGCTCCTTAGCTCAGACTTGGCGCAGGATGGAGTTACAGCCTTTAGTGGTCTTCCCGTACAAAAACACCCCCACCTTCGCAGACGTTCTGGTGTGACACAACCCACCCCAGGCCCTGCAGTTATAGAATCAGCATGCCACTCAGGGCTTGTCACCAGGGATCTATCTGATGGCCCAGAAAGCAGCATCTTTGCTCTCCAAGGTTCTTTCATGTTACAGCCTCTCCCCTCCCCCAGTCTCGTTAAAATTCCCTGCAACAAGTGGCAGCAGTAGGTTTGCCCAGCAGGTGCCGGAAAGTAACTGAGAAAAGGGAAGGGAAATCTCAGAGATTGCCAAGAGACCTCCCAGGTCCCTCAACATCCCGTAATGGGTTCCTCTTCATAACACGTGGGAGAAACCAACTGGTTTTCTGCACCCACCGAGGCTGAGAAGTGGCAATAAAATGAAGGGGAAGAGCGGAGAAGAGAAGTCTCTGGATCCCACAGCCAAGTCTCTGGTCTTTTGTCTGAGCCGCTGGGAGCCCCTAGTCCCTTAGGAAGAGGCGGGGTAGGAAAATGCTCTTTTCTGCAGCTGTTACCACTTAACCACAAATCATTTATTTCATCTTCTTAGCAAGCGCAAAGTATATCCAATCCCACCGACCGCTTTCTTAAAATCTTAAGACTTAGCCTTCTCTGGTAGGACTTCCTCCCGAAACGAGATTGCCTTCCTCGTGTGATTCCCATTAGCAGGGAGTCTGTTATTAGCTTGATATTTTATCTCTGACACTGTGAGAAATATTGCTGCCATAAACCCGGGTGCCCTTAGTAAAAGCTGAACTACTTGGCAAAAGCTAATAAAGTGAGGAACGACGAAAGCAATTGGCTATGAATACCTAAGCAGCAAACATGACAGCTGCCCCCCAGGCTGGGCCACAGGCACACGCAGGCACATGCACCCTCAGTGTCACCCTCCCTGGGCGCTGCCACAATTGCCTTTTCTCATGACTTACCTGAGCCGTCCCCTCCCAGCCCAATGCCCTACAGCCCGAGGGTCTCACTTGTTTATTCCTGAGAACCGATGGATCAGGGCTTTCAGTTTCCCAGCCATGAGCCCCTCCAGAGATTCTAAGAGCAGGGTGGGTTGTGGATCACTGCGTTTGTCACAAGCATCCCCAGGAGGTCCAAGGGGACCAGACTTCGGTGACTGCTTATTAGCAGAGATGCAGTGAGCATCTCTGGTCCCTGCGCCACCATTTAGTGAAGTGTGGACTTCAGAACAAAGCAAAGCTGACTCAGCCCCATTTCGGAAGATGTGGTTATCCAAGGACCCAAAAGACCTCTGATTAAAGCAGCCACATCAGAGAGGCAGCTTCTGCCATCCTGAAGGCAGGTGCCAGCCCGGCTTCTGGGTATGTACCTCATGCGCAGGAGGAAGGGAAGATGCTTGCTCGGTTATATCAATGAGCAAATGTGCTGTCAGTCAGTGGACGAGCCTAGAAGAATTTTAATATAGTCAGCATCTCTTCCTCTGGCTTGGGCTATCTACTTAAGGAACTTTGCCATGGAAGAGAATCCTATGCGGTAGCTGGAGGTAAATGCTGATTGGTATACTTGGCACTCTTAGCCTGAGGGACTCCAATATGCCCAGAGGTGAGCATATTGGGTGTGGTTCCCAGGATAATCCTTACCCACCAACTGCTTCTGGTTGTGAATAACAAAAAGCACAAAACCACAAGCTGGACAAGCCGTGAACTACAAAGCATGTGTCTTCTTCACCAAGTGATGAAGTGCTGAAAAGAGATCCAGCATAATGGATAGCCTGCTTGGAGCCAAAAAAAAGATAGCATAATGCTATGCTTCTTAGCCCTAGCCACATAGTGGAATCATCTGAGGAATTAAAAAGTAATAGCAACCACCAACCCTAGAGACCCCAACTCTGGGATCTGGGATGGGGCACAGGTATTTTCTTAGGGTTCCTCAGATGATTCTAACATGCAGCTCAAGTCAAGCATCAGTGCCTAATAGAAGTTCCAGCGAGTTTAAAGCTGTGTGCTCCATCTTCACTGCAATTCAACCTCCTGGGGAGTTTCACAATATATTGATGCTGGGGTCCCATGCCCAGAGATTTGGAATAATTGCCCTGGGGACTTTTAAAACCTCCCCAGGTGATTGCAATGTACAGCCAAGGTGGAGAATGGCTGGCTGGAAGACATTTGATTATGACAGCTGCCTGTCCTTTGTCTCTAATTTTAACCAGTGATCTACTGGGAAGCACTAGATTTTGAATCAAGAGACTCAAGTTAAGCCTCAATTTTGTCACAAACTTGCTGTGGTGATGCAAGCAAGTCATTAACACTCTAGACCTCAGCTTCCGTCTGATTCTACCTCACAGAGTTGGTATAAGAATTAAATGAAATCATTTGAAAGTACTCTGAATAGAGTAACCTGCTATAAAAACATTGTTGTAACTTTTCTTAGCCAAAAATCAGTTTCTACAGGGTATACACCTCAGCAGGAAGGGAGGGCATGTGCTAAGAGGAAGGGGGCCCCATGGGCAGATGACAATGATGCTTTGATGTTTAAGAGGCATTTTTCTACCATCCTTTAATTTGACCTCACCCTAGACAGGACTGTGAAATGATGATATCCCATATTAGAGGACAGGAAACAAAGGCTCAGAAAGTTCATAGGGTGCGGTTGATGAGCACATCACCCAGACAGCAGAAGCAACATTCAACGTGGTTCTATTGATTTGAGACCCAAGTTCTTTTCATTATACCAGTGGTCTTCACACTGTACTGTGCAGTGGACTGTTGGCCCCACCCCGAGTTTCTGATACAGTAGGTCTAGAATGGAGGTCCAGAAATTTGCTTTTCTAACAGTTTCTAGGTGGTGCTGCTGGTCCAGTGGCCACCCTTTGAGAACCAAACTTCCCTTGGTGGAAGGGAATTGCCCTGCAGAATGAGACCACTATGGCTGTGGCAAAAAAAAAAAAGTGGGAGAGAGGAAATGGGGAAGAAAATGGACAATCTAAGTGTTATTAACTGCCTTTTAAAAATGCATAAAAGGAAACAGGCTCAGTGAAGCAAAATATCCTATCAAAGACACAAGTATCCCACTATACCAGGGGAGGGAACCAGAAGAGGGCTCCTAGAAGCTGGGGACAATAGCCGGAAAGGCTTCAGTGCCATGAACTCATGAATAGTAAGGGTCTAGAGGGTTTGCATCCCAACACATTAGCCATGTGACTTTGGACAAGTCAATACAATTCTCTAAACCACAATTATCTGTAAAATTGAGAAAATCATAGTACCTGGCTCACAGGGATTGCTGGGAGAGCATTTAAGAAGATAACAAATGTGAAACACATAATTTACCTGACATACATGAAGCACCCAATAAATGTTAGCTGCCATTTATAATCATTATTATTACTATCACCATTCAAAGCACTGTCACCATCGGTGAGTGCCAAGTACATAGTTGTGCAGAGTGCCATGAAATAAGGCCCTAAGAAGTATTGCCCAACCTGTACAGAAGTCAGGAGTCTATGTCTGTGTCACCTGCAGCAATGCCTTTCATCTCAAGTTCAAGTAAAACAAAATGGATATTCCTTTGAGGCTCTTCTAACTGCCTTTCAGCTCAGTGGAGACATATTTATTGTCATCAAATCAGTATTGTGGGAATGGGTCATCTCAGAGCTCATTATCTCCCTCCTTTTCTCAATCCTGGTTTACCCAGGACTGCCCAGAAATTTCCACATCCCAGAAAATCTCTCTGACTCAGGCAAAAGACTCTCTCTTTCACACACCTCAATACTAAAATGAGTATTCAATAGTAAGATGAATATTTAATGATCGACATGGGCAAGCATACCTTAAAGGCGGAAAGCAAGGCAAGGATCAGCTGTCCTGTCCTGGACCAAAGTACAAATGAACGATAGCCTCAACTTTCCTGTTCCAGGGTCCTCTTCTATTTCCTATCAAGACGGATCCTAAATACATTTATTCTGGGATGTAAAGGCTGTTTATGAGCATAAGAGGATTCCTAGTTCAGGGAATTTGCATTTCAACAGAGAGTCAAATATGAGCTGAAGAGTGGAGGTAATTATGAGCAAAGTGAGATTTGTACTGGAGAGTGAGGTATTTTGGACAATTCTGAACCCTTGAAATCACAGACTTCTACTACAAGGGATACAAGTTCTCCGTTCCTTGCACCAGGGATTCTCATTAGAGAAAGAAGCACATCAGAATCATCATGCCCAGGGGTCAGCACATTACTTATAGCCTGTGGTAAGCCAAATCCTGTCCACCACTTACTTTGTAAAAATTTGATTGGAATGCAGCGATGCTTCTTTGTTTACGTTTTGTCTATGGCTGCTTTCCTGATACAACACCATAGTTGAGTAGTTGTAACAGAGACCCTATGGTCTGCAAAGCCAGAAATATTTTATCTCTGGCCCTTTACAAACTTCTTGCTATTCAAAGTGTGGTCCATGGACCAGCACGTGCATCACCTAGGAGCTTATTAGAAAGGTAGAATCTTGGGTCCTACCCCAAAACTTCTAACTCAGAATCTGCATTTTTAACAAATGTCCAGGTAATTTGTGTGCGTATTAGAGCTGGAGAAGCAAACCTAAGGAGCTTTTTCAAAGTATTTATGCCTTGGACTACAGATTCTGGATAATTCACTACCATGGCCCCTATCCATGCCCCCATGAGAATATCTTGGAGACATTCTTGGAGATGTCTTGGAAAGTCACTATTATCATAGGTAAAGTTGTGAGACAAAATATAAACTATCCAGTTAAATTTGAATCTCTAAAAAGCAGCAAATGCTTTTTTTAGTTATCAGTGTGTATCAAATATTCCATGGGATAAACTTATAATTAAAAAAAAACCTTATCTGAAATTTAAATTTAAATTTAAAACATGGGACAGCCTGTATTTTTTAGGACATCCTGTATTTTTATGTGCTAAATATTGCAACCCATAAATTGTGAGTTTGGTATTTTGCTAGAATAGCTCACAGGACTCAGAAAAACACTCTAGTTACTATTTTTTTTTTTTTTTAGATTTTATTTATTTATTTGAGAGAGAGAGAATGAGAGACAGATAGCAAGAGAGGGAAGAGGGTCAGAGGGAGAAGCAGACCCCCCGCTGAGCAGGGAGCCCGATGTGGGACTCGATCCCGGGACTCCAGGATCATGACCCGAGCTGAAAGCAGTCGCTTAACCAACTGAGCCACCCAGGCGCCCAACACTCTAGTTACTATTATTGATTTATTATAAAGGCTACAACTCAGGAACAGCCAAATGGATGATATGCATAGGGCAAGGTATGAAAGATGCACCACCCTCCCAGCACCTTAGTGTGCTCATTGAGCTCTTGGAGCTGCTAGAACCTGTCCTTTAGGGTTTTCATGGAGGTTCCATTACAGAGGCGTGATGGATTAAATCACTGGCCATTGGTGATTAACTCAGTCTCCATCCCTATTCCCCCTCCTGGGAAGGCTGAGGGGTGGGCTAAAAGATCCAACCCTCTAATCACTGGTTGGCTGACCCCTTGAAGCTATCTAGGCGCCCAACAAAAGTCATCTCATTAGCATAATGAAATGCTACATTACAGAGGTATGATGGATTAAATCATTGGCCATTGGTGATTAACTCAGTCTCCATCCCCTCTCCCCTTCCTGGGAAGGCTGGGAAGAGGGGACGGGCTAAAAGATCCAACCCTCTAGTCACTGGTTGGTTCCCCCATTGAAGCTATCTCCAGGCCCATCAAAAGTCATCTCATTAGCATAAACTCAGGTACCTTGAGAGGGGCTTATTATAAAAGGGGCTTATGTCATTCAGGAAATTCCAAGGGTTTTAGAAGCTCTAGGTGCCAGAAACTGGAGATGAAGACCAAATATATATTTCTTTTTTTTTTTTTTTAAGATTTATTTATTTGACAGAGAGAGACACATCGAGAGAGGGAACACAAGCAGGGGGAGGGGGAGAGGGAGAAGCAGGCTTCCTGCCGAGCAGGGAGCCCGATGCGGGACTTGATCCCAGGACCCTGGGATCTTGACCTGAGCCAAAGGCAGACGTTTAACCGACTGAGCCACCCAGGCGCCCCCAAATATATATTTCTTACTGTGATCTCTTATACCACAATATCACACTTCCTAAGGCAATTTTCCTGCCAATATGACTGCCAGTAATTTGTCTCATCCCTATGTGTACCTGACACTTCTCCCATCAACAGATAGTCTATTTCCCTCCTCCTGAATCTGGGCTGCCTAGAAGTGGCATAAATGATGCTGTGCCAGTTACAGGCCTAGCCCTTAAGAAGCTTGACAATTTCCAATTCCATGCTCTTGGAACCCAGCCACCATGCTACAAGGGAGTCCAGGCTATCCTGCTGGAGAGTGGGGCCACATGAAGAGGCCCTGGAAGAAAAGAGACAATATGGTGGAGAACAGAGGCCCCAGGTATGTGAGAGAGATTTTCTTGATCTTCTATCCCAACCTATCTGGCAGGTGAAGGCAGCTTTATAAATGACCCCAGCAATACCACTTGGGGCAGAACTTCTGGGTCAACTCACAGAATGTTGAAAAATAACAAACTGTTGTCATAAGCAATGTTTTGTTACACAGCAATAAATAACAGATACGCTTTCACTGTTCTACATTAGGCACTTGACTTCACTGCCAAGAGTCCCTTCCTCTAAGGCTATATTGGGTAAAGGAAATAGCCATCCTCAAAGCTAAAGACCTAAGAAGCACTGGACAGGTCCTCTTGGAACAGATGGCTTTTCTCTACTCACCATCCTAGGATGCAATTCTATTGTCCCAGGGTGCAATTCTGTTGTCTGCCAGTTGGTGGCTGGTTTTCTCAGTTCCCCCTTGGACTTGCTGCAAACCAAGCTTTTGATGAGCTCATATTTCCAAGGCATGCTTCCCTCCCAGGAATCAGTGCAAGCTACTGGATGAGAACAGCATTCTGTCTGCCATCCCTTCATCCTCTCTGCCTCTCTGTGAATTCAAGCTATTGGCAGAATTCATCCTGCTGTCTTCTCAGTTACTGAAGATTCTGGGTTAAAAGGAGTCTAGAATCTCTCTTCGCACTTCCCTATGGGGGCACTTCTTCATCCCACTGCCCTCCATCTACTTTTCCCTTCTTCAGAAACTCCAGCAAAACTGCCCCCCAGCATCCTCATTAAGCAAGTCCCTGGCAATGATGTCTGGAGCCAACATGGCTGCAGAAAGAAATTTACTTTTATGTGGAATCTCAGCATCCAGGGAACTCATCCTAAGGGCCCACATGAGTGCAGGATAGGGATCAGCTGGGTGCTCCTCTCTGCCAGCAATTTAAAAGAAGCAACCCCTTCTTGACTCCAAAGCAACCAGCAGCCCCATTTGTCCACCCCACCCCAAAGCTACTTTTTTTTTCTCCTCACATACGTGGCTGGAAGAATCCTATGTCTAAGAAAGAGTGCTCCAGGGTCTGAAACCCCTCTCAACTCATATTCTCAGACACAGGCAATGTCATACGTGCACCTCCTCTCCAGGGTCCTGGGTCCCTTGCCTTGTTACCACTGACTGGGTCTGCTGGTTACAGCACTGTGGAAGGGGGCAAAGACCAGGCTTCAGAATAGCATGGACCTGAATTTGTATCCCATCTGCTGACTGGCTTTGAAACTCTGCACAAGATTCTGAATTTCTCTGAGCCTCAGTTTCTTCATCTGATAGAACAAGGCAACAATATCTGCTTCTCATGTGACAGTATTTTTTAGAGGGGGGAGGGGCAGGGGGAGAGGGAGAGAGAAACACAGGGCTCCATCTCCCAATCCCGAAATCATGACCTGAGCTGAAATCAAGAGTCAGACGCTTAATAGACTGAGCCACCCAAGTGCCCCCCATGTGACAATATATTTTAAAGACCAGATACAGTGTCTAGTATGTGGAAAGAATTCAAAAGTAGTATTTCTCACTATCCTTCAACTTCTACAACTGGGGTATGAAAACTGAGTGGGGCCAAAGACCCCCAGACAATGAAGTCTATTTGCCCTGCCAGGTATCCTTGCCAAATGAGAAAAGCAACTCATGGCCATAATCTTGCCTTTTGTTCGAGAGGCAGTGTGTCCAACACAAAAAGCAAAGAATTTAGTCAGGAGCTCTAAGTCTGTCTCAGCCTAACCTCTTCCACTGCCTTGCACGCATCACTCAACCTCTCAAAAATGGAATTTCCTCATCTCTAAAATAAGAGAAATTAAATCATCGTGAAGGCCCCTTCAAGTGTTTGATTGTGAATTCCAAGATTTTAACCAGAGACTTAACTTTCCTGGGCCTGCATTCTGCTCCTATTTCTTTGTAAACTGAATTCACCCCAAGTGGATTAGTCCTTGCACTTCCTCTTAGCTTACTTTACCCATTTTGGGGATCCTAGCAAGTTCCATACCACCCTGTGCCCTGTAAGTCTGTCATTTCCACTCCTGAGCTGGTCATCAGGTGGCCCTGGGTGTATGGCAACTACCGGATCCATTGAGAAGGAAGGTCCCTCTGTCCCCACCTGCAAACAGAGGCCCCAGGGGTTCTAGTCCCCCAAGAACTTTGAGGCAGCTCCATCAAATAGGAATGTCTGCAGTGATGGAAATGTTCTATAAGTCTACACTATTAGCCCACAAGCTGCATGTGGCTTTAAGCACTTGAAATGTGACTAGTGAGACGGGAACTAAAATTTAAATTTTCTTTCAATTTGTTAAAATATAAATAGCCACATGTGGCTAGTGGCCACTGCACTGTATGGTGCCGCCTTAAGGGAAATGTTACAGAGAAGTAGCTTAAAGGGCAGAGCTGGTAGGAGTCACAAATATGTCTATAGACGACATTTACTCTGCTGGGAATGATTTATTCTTTGGGGCTGGAAGATCTGGCTCACTCTTAGCAATAACAACGTAATTGCCAACAAGAGGAGAGAAATATACAATACATACCCCCAGTCTCCAACCTCCCCCCTAGGTATTCACCCATCCATTCACTTCCCGAATGGGTACTCTGAAGTCACCAAGCTCCACGAAAACCTAAGCTGGCTCAGAAATGAGCCTCAGGAACTTAAACTTTGACTGTAAGCTTATCTTCCTATATACTTCATTGCCCCCAAACATTCCTTATTCATCTATTCAACTCTCAATGCTCTGAACAAAGAAAGTTAAAAAATAAAGACCCAACCTCCTGGGAAAATAATATCAATACCACACACCATGGCCTTTGCAGGGGTCCAGGAGTGTAGAATAAATTAGGATGCTTGAGAGAAAAATTTTATTTAGATCTTAAGTCTTTAGAAAAATCTCCAGTGGTACTAAGACACAGGGTTGGACAGCCTTTGTATCCTCAGGGCAGGCCCTGTGCACTGGCAAGAAGCCACCAGTCGATTAAAGATTGCTTGGCTCCCTCCCGATGACAGAGGCAGGAAGCTGTCCCCAAGCCCAGGTCAGCATTTACTTTATCATCCCCAGAGGTGCTCTGCCTTCACTCTGCCCCTGCTCTCCCCATCACCTTCCCTCTCTCATAACTCCTGCTGCCTCCTTCACTAATTATCATTGCTACTTAGAAACCAACAAGATCCATAACTAGGATAAGTAACCAGTGCTCTGTTCCAAGACACCAGAATTCAGAAGGTGTAAAAATGGGTGGTGTCCCTGAGCTGAAGGTTAAAGACAGAGGTCATGCCCCTCTCTCTGTACAATCAGAGGACCCACCATCTCCCTCTTTCATTTGGTTCTTTGCTCTCTACTCCCCAGTAAGTCCATTGCTATGAAGGCATATTTGATACCTAGCCCCAGAAGTGAAAATTACAGCAAACTACAGCTTCACATCTCAAGATACCACTGAGGCAGACACCAAATGTACTTGAACAAAAATCAGGGCTTAGCCTACATTCCAGAAAATTCTTGGAAATTAGAAATTCTAGAAAATTGGAGTAAGTCCTGGGCTATAAACATATATATGACCAAAACATCACTAAAATATGCCCACAGAGGGCGCCTGGGTGGCTCAGTTGGTTAAGCGGCTGCCTTAGGCTCAGGTCATGATCCCAGGGTCGTGGGATCGAGTCCCGCATCGGGCTCCCGGCTCAGCGGGGAACCTGCTTCTCCCTCTGATCCTCTCCCCTCTCATGCTGTTTCTCTCTCGCTCGCTCTCTAATAAATAAATAAATAAATATATAAAATCTTTAAAAAAATAAAATAAAATAAAATAAAATATGCCCATGGAGAGATGGAGGCATGTAAGGTTAAGTGACTTGCTTCAACCCAAGCAGAAAGCCATTGTCCCAACATAATGCATTGTATCCAACAGGATGCTGTCCCCTGGCCATCTCCCCAAAAAGTGCTCTCACAGGAAGGCAGATAA
Organism: Mirounga leonina; assembly: GCF_011800145.1. Lineage (NCBI taxonomy): Eukaryota > Metazoa > Chordata > Mammalia > Carnivora > Phocidae > Mirounga > Mirounga leonina. The sequence goes on from NW_023270825.1 coordinate 23,593,587, forward strand.
GAGGGAACCTTGGGATGATCATATGTCAATATTTACTCTTCAAACGTGTTTCAACAGCTGGGAACTGAAAGGACACCCTGCCTGCTATACCTCTAGTTACTAAGAGTAACTTCAGATAAGTCACTCAACCTCTATAGGCTCTTCCTTTCCTCCCTATCTATAAAATGTGGAGCAGAAGACCTCTGCAAGGGCCAAGCACACACTTGCTAACTTGAAACCTGGAACTGACTTAGGCTTCTGGAATGGGACTCCTTCTGAGACCATAAATATAGACCCAGAAGCCTCTAAAATAGAATCTTCTTGGTCTTATTCACCTCTGTTTACTCCACATGCCTAGAACAGTGCCTGAAACAAAACACATGGTTAGGAAACACTTAACTAAATAAATGAATATATTTTAAGTCTCCTTCTGTCTTCTAAAATCCCAGTCCAAACTCAGGCCTGGGAAAGCAGGCACAACTTAAAGTCAACCAAGGATCAAGGATACAGGAGAAAGGGCAGCTAGTGGCAAAGGGATAATTAACACCTTAAAGATAATCAGACGTATTCGAAGAACCTACTCCCAAGCCTCACCCACAACTCCAAGTGAAAGTATGGCAGTTCCCTAACATGTGCTCTCTAGAACCACCCACATTTATTTATATGAGATAAATAAATAAAAGCACTATATTAGAAGATGTGGTATATATATGTGATGGAATATTATGCAGCCATCAAAAGGAATGAAATCTTGCCGTTTGCAATGACGTGGTTGGAACTGGAGGGTATTATGCTGAGCGAAATAAGTCAATCAGAGAAAGACATGTATCATATGACCTCACTGATATGAGGAATTCTTAATATCAGGAAACAAACTGAGGGTTGCTGGAGTGGTGGGGGGTGGGAGGGATGGGGTGGATGTGTGATAGACATTGGGGAGGGTATGTGCTATGGTGAGAGCTGTGAATTGTGTAAGACTGTTGAATCACAGACCTGTACCTCTGAAACAAATAATACATTATATGTTTAAAAAAAAAAAAAAAGGAGAAGATAGCAGGAAGGGAAAAATGAAGGGGGGGAAATCGGAGGGGGAGACGAACCATGAGAGACTATGGACTCTGAGAAACAAACTGAGGGTTCTGGAGGGGAGGGAGCTGGGGGGATGGGTTAGCCTGGTGATGGGTATTAAAGAGGGCATGTATTGAATGGAGCACTGGGTGTTATATGCAAACAATGAATCATGGAACACTACATCAAAAACTAATGATGTATGGTGATTAACATAACATTAAAAAAGAATAAAACATTTAAAAATGGTCAATAGAAATAAATAAATAAATGCAGATACCTGGGCCTTTACACCAAACCACTAAATCACTCTCTGGGAGAGGGGGCCCAGAAGTCTGAATTTAACTTGCCTCCCCAGTAAGTCTGAGGCACTCTGGATTTTGAAGTCCATAGCTTCAAAGCACATTCTCCTGAGTCTAATTTGTGGAATCCCTTGTTAAAATGGAAAGTTAGAAGTCTTTTGTGAACCCAGGCAAAACCTTCAGAGTTGGGATTCCGGTTACTTTAGCAATGCTCTCCCTAGACTCACACTCTTGCCCATTAGCCTCACCTGATTGCCTGCCCCTTCCCCACTGGTTCCCAGATTTACATTTCATGAAGCTGGAGACAGGGCTTTCAGTGGAGAGAGGCTTCAGTCTCTGAAATCATTTCTGTCATGATCCAGAGACCTCAGTAGACCCCAAGAGCCTCATGAAACACTTCCCCTTTATACTTAGCAAACTCAACGGGGTAGGGCGGGGAGGGGATTGAGCAGGCTATGGCTGCCTTCCTTTTGGCTACTGTAAACTGCTCTTGTTCTATTTTACTGATGAGTTGAGGCTTCTGAACAACATTAATAATCAATAAATAAAGCAACTAACCACCCACCAGGTACAAAGCACTAGAAGGAGAGAGTGATAGAAAGGGAGCCTGAAGTAGCTTTAGGACAAGTTCTTACCTTCAAGGTCTCCATACTCTAGCCTGAGAAATAAGATACCGATATATGAATATATAACTAATGATAAAAAAGAGCTGACAAAGTGCCTGAGGACTACAGACAAGGGTTGGAACTTGAGGCTTTCCTATGAAAGCCTAAAAGAGAGAAAAAATTTTTTAAATGCAACAGCCTTTTTCCCTCCCAAAGGAGCCATTGCCCACTACTTGGCATTGCCCAATTATTTTTATCATTTCAAGTGTAGACTTGAGATCAGAAGAGTGTTTTCTGAACCTCAAAGGGAATTTGAAGAAGTTGAGTTGTGTCAAATTAGGAACTCCACGGGGGGATGGTCTAGAAACAATCATCTCAAGGTGAGAGCATGGAAGAACGCCTCCCTGGGTTGAGTAAGGGTTCTCTGGGGGTCTGTGAGGGTGCCCACTGTCACCTCCCTCCTTTCCAGTTCCTTCATGGGGAGTGATTCTCTGGTTCAACCTCTCAGGCTTGCTCTGAGGACATAACGTCAGTGAAAATGCCCATTGCTCTGTCTGGCCCCAGCATGTTCTTCAACAAGTGTTGGTGGAACTGGATGTCCTCTTTAAAAGGGGATCTCTTCTACAACAGGAACCCTGGCTGTCCATCTCACTCCAACAGGGACAAAGAAACAGGACTCCCTAATTCCTATCTTTCCCCTTAGAGACCCTGAATTAATAAACGCTCCCTTTCTCCAGGCAGTGGTCTATAAACTTCTTTAATCTCCCACCTTGTTCACCAGAAGTTTTTAAACAAACACTTCCAAATAAATATAAACTTATTTTATAAATTATAACCACACAGTAAGCATACTGCAACACACATGCAAACAAAAATTTAAAGACAAAATCAAAGATAATTAGAGGTTCTAACATGTTCTTCCTAACATCCTGGTGGATCATCTGGTATTCTCCTTGGGGAGCAGGTCCTCCACTCCAAAGATACCTGAATCCAACCAGATATAAACCTCAGAGAGGCAGACAAAGTAGAAGTCAGCTATGGCTACAGGCTACACCAAAATCTAATCCAGGAGACAGAGTTCTGTCAAAGGCAAGAAAATGTCACTCAAAAGAAGTGATTCTGGAAAGGGTCTGGCTTTAATTGCCATCTGCATACTGATGACTCTCAAATTTATATCTCAAGTCTAACCTCTTCCCCCAAACTTCAACCTCAAACCCAACCACCTCCTTGACATCTCCCCTTAGGTGTCAAATCCAAATGTGGGCCTCTCAGACTTAACATGACTCAACTAGGCTCCAGCTCTTTCCCCCTGTGTTGCCTCCTCCTTCAGTCTCCCCATCACAGTCAAGGGCAACACCCTCCTTCCTGCCGCTCAGGACAAATGCCTTGGAGAGTCATTGCTGGTCCCTCACCCAAACCAACAGCAAACCCTGTTGGCTTCCCCTTCCCGCTAAACCCAGAAGATAACCACTCTCATTCTCCCCACTGCTGCTACCCTGGCCCAAGCCACCCTCCCCTCTCACCTAGGAGCCTCCTAACAGGTCCCCTTGTTTCCCTCCTAGCATGGGCAGCCTATTTCTCCTATGAAAATATAAGTGAGATTCTCTGCTCAAAACTTTCCACTGACTCCCCACTTCTCTCAGTGAAAGCCGAAGTCCTCACAATAGCCTATGAGGTATGTACCCCCTCTACCTCTGACCTATCTCCTATTTCTCTCCCTCTTGTTTACTCTGTTTCAGGCATGTAGGCCTCCTGGCTATTCCTAAACATGCCAGGAAGGCTTTCACCTTTTCCAAATTATTCCTTCCACTGGACCACTCTCCATCCAACTCCTGATCTGGATGTTCACCCCATTGTATCATTCAAACATCATAATCTCAGTGAGGTCTCTCTAACCACCTTCTATAAAAATGTCCCATTCCTCACCCACACTCTTAATCCACCTTTTACTGATGCTTCATGCCTCCCCTCCCCCTTAGAATGTAAGACCCACAATGAGCAGGAATGTTTTTGTTGGTCTTATTCTATGACACATCCCTAATGCCTCGAATGGTGCCTGGAACACAGTAGGCACTCCCCAGCATGCTCCCCAACAATGCGGCCCCCCCACAGCTAGCTGGACAACCAGCCTCCCTCTAGGAATGCAGAACTTACCAGAGTCCAAGACCCTGCCAATCTAATGCCTAACAATCCAAGGGAAAATAGTGCTGCTTTAGGTTTGGATGCTCTCCAGCAAGCAACTAGATTAGCACTTGCAAATTTATCTAGGACCAAAGCAAGAAGCACAATCTCTGGAAAGGCCCAGCACAGTAAACTTACTAACGGAGCTGTGCACGATCTCACCAGCGCACAAGCCCTGGCGTGGACACTGTAAGTTACTCTTACCTCTGAGTAAAGCAATCCTGGAAGCCCTCCATGTCATAGACAAGTCAGCTTTACAAGCACGGAGACAGAGGCCACATTGAAGAAAAGGGTAAAAATGTTCAGAAATTTATACCTTGGGATAGCAGAATGGGACTGGCCCTGGACAAAACTGACTCCCACACCAGCAAGTCAGGAAACAGAAATTTCACCATTAGAGATTCATTCCTTTAAGTCACAGTAAGTTTGCAATCCTCTAGTGTTGCCCCTAAAAGGTTATAGGTATTATGCTTGGGTTACATGATACTTAAAGCCTTTGTCAGCCAGCTCCATGGAAAGGGTATAGAACACAGCTCTGAGAAAATGTGGCAATGAACAGGAGCCTGAGGCAGAGAGGAAAAGTGATGAAGAAGGAAGGGAATGGAAGGGAAATCAAGAAAAAAAACAAACAAACATTTATGGAGGGCCTACCTTGTGCCAGGTGTTCTGCTACCTGCTTTACATACACTAACTCATTTGCTTCTAAAACACAGTGGTGAGTTCCTCAACCTCAGCTCCTTTCTAGAAGAGGAATCTAAGGCTCAGAGAGGTTGATGACTTACCTAGTCACACAGCTGGTAAGGATGGAGTTAGGATTCTGACTTCAGGTCAGCTTAACTCCAAAGTGCATGGTCATTTCTCAACATTGAACTGCAGAGTTAACCTTTAGCTGTTGCATGGTTTTCCTTTGATGGAGCTGAGATTGGGGGTACCACATATAACTTGCTCTTTCTACCCCTACGATGCTTTGCATCTTGGGATCTGAAAACATTTTCAAATTTGTCTTTTTGTCTTGTGTCTCTTTCTTCCATCCCATTATACATGTTTTAAACACTAACAAGGTCAAACTTTGTTCCTTTTTTTTTTTTTTTTGAGAACAGTGCTTTCAAAGATGGTACTCCGTAACTGAACTGGGAAATAAGTAAGGGCACGATGGGGAAAGGAGGCTGATCATCCAGGGTGTTTAAATCACAAATCCAACCAGAGGTTTCCAAACTTTAGTGAAGGTTTAAGATTTAATCATCCTCATTTCAAGTCTACAGTATCCATTCTCAAAGTCAACTTATACATTTTGGTGACCTTTCTCAAACTGGGCTTTATAAATCCTTGTGGTTATTCTTTGACATTATAGGCTCGTGACAAGCCAAATACCCTGCATAAAATATAAGAGCCAGAGCCCTGACCTGTTAGAATTTGCATGCTCAAACATAAAAGCAAACAGATGCTGGCTCCAATGTTTAAAATATTTGAGAACATAAAACTGAGGAATGTTAGGAAATTTACCAATACCTTTTATTTAATAAGGGGAAATGGGTATGTACTTAGTGAGGAAGAACTGCTAGCAAATTTGTACATGTTATCATTCCATTTGCAAAGATATTAATTAGAATACTAACATCTATATTAAGTACATATTTAAAAATCTAATTGTAAAGACTTTAATAATTAGTTAATATAAAGACTTAAAGCCTTGATTCTAGGTATCAGTCCATTAAAATGTAGCTGATCTTTGCTCCCTCCTATGAAGTGCAACAGATGTGACAAATTAAAACAAAACACAGATATATCATTACCTAATCATGGTTTTACTCATGCAGAATATCTTATTTAAAGCAGATAAATTATTCTGTGGAAAAGACAGAGATTTGAAAAGTAAAAATCTGAGTTTTAGACCATCCCTGAGACTAATGTAATATCATAGAGAAAATTTTGTTCACCTTACATTGTATGAGAGATTGAAATTTGTTTGGGGAAGGGGTTGGAGAAGAGTTTGCCAAGGCCACTGGAAATTGGGTGGGTTCATTCTATGTGAAACAAGAGGGAGAGTCTTCTCAGTGTTTTGGGGAAGGAAGGATCAGAAAGAGAGAACAGAAAGGAGGATGGGAGTGGGAATCTAGAGTCAAATTCTCATAAGGTGTGATACCAGGACTATCACACAGGAGTATCCTATAGCTGTGATACTAAAAGTACAGAGACCAGCACTTTATAAAGAAATCAAATTCTGCAACCATTCATCAATATGGGGCTTTCCATTGCATATGGTGGACAGCACATCAAGTGTAGCCCAATGAGCATCAAGTGTTTTGATGCTCATAACAATAATAACCAACACATACATATTCAGAGCAAGGCTGATGAAATCTTACAATTAGTGTTCCTTCTTGTGCGGTCTCTGCAAGTCTTACTCCCCAAAACCTCGAATTCCAAAATATTATGAGAAAAATGAGCTCCCTATTCTCTTCCTTCCTTCCATTTTGCCAACCAGGAGGCATTTAAAACAGAGTAGAGAGAAAACACTCACAGAATTCTAGGTGCCTATCCCAGCTTCCCTAAAGAACCTCAAGGATGGAAGTAGGTATATCTTCTGTTTGGATAATTCTCATTCATTCCCACTGGCTCTCCCCGCTCCCCCACCCCTGCTTCTTTTTGGCCTAATGCACAAAACTGTCAGTAGGATAAAAGTCATTTGGCGGTGACTGCAAGAAACAACTGTGCATTTTATAACAGTCCATTAGCACAAAGCTCTTAATGAAAATGAAAGCCGTTAATGAAGCCAAAAGGCAGTGGAAGCTTCCATTCTGGAGAGGGCAATTAGATAGGAGCGGGAGGGAGAAAAATAAATACAAATCCAAAACAAGGTACTCTGTGATCAAGCAGTGCACATGATGTAATCATGACAAATCGGCCAATTTATTGCCTACTTTTTTAAAGAGACATATACAAACACTGAAAATTCATCATCCTGGCACCCAGCCCCTCTGCCAGACTCCATGTTGCCAAATGATTCAACCTCAAAATTTTGGATCCATTGATACTTTCAAAATATAAACAGCAAGTGGGATTTTAACTCCAAGAAGAGCTCCCTGCAGAGTGCCATGATTTAGAGCAAAGTGAGTCATGAAAGTGAACTTTGTAATTACTATATTATTTTTATAACTCCTCTGAATCAGAAGTTCTCTTATTTTAACATGCAATAGACAAAGGCAAAGATTACAGGAGAATAGGTCCCCACCAAACATACTATTTCTATGTAGGATATTTCCTGTGAAAAGACAAGTTTGTAGAAACTGTTCTGGGATGAGCACAAAACGATCTCTGGTTTTCAGTGCTGTGACCAGGGCCATGTGGTGGAATTCTCTCTCCACTCCAACTACCAGCTGCACTTCCTCTGTAGCCTAAGTTTGCAGTTATAAGATAGTACCTTGCCTCACGGACATGTCAGCTCCTCAACCAGACACCATCTTATGTGCAGGTAAACAAGTATGTGGTCTCAAAGCCCTTCTGCTTTGCCCAGAGAGAATCACACACTTCCTGCTGGTGGTATCTCCATCCCAGTGCTTACTTCTAATTACACTGGGTTAAAATTATGTATCTTGAAAATTCTTGATATCAAGGTCCATCTCTGTATGCCTGGTATTTAGGACACTGAAAGTTTAACCGATGCTTCAGAATGTATGCATCACCTCTATACTTAGCCCATTAATGTGACTGGGCTGAGCATAAATATTTGTGGAATGAATGACTAAACAAATGAATGATCAAATATAGCTGGATAGCTGTCCCCACACTTGCATTAGCTTTTTTTTTTTTCAATTCCCCAGAGCCAAGCTCATTTAATTTTTTATTTCTATTACGTGGAATAATTACGTCAATCAAATTCTATTACATCAAATAGCTGAATAAGATGCTGTAGTTAATGATGATCGATGCAACTAAAGCCTTCTACCCCAGGGAACATGAATCAAATCTCTCCTTTCTTATTAGTTACCATCTGGGCACTTGGGTAAGTGCTGGAAAACCAAAGGGACCTCACCCTGAGAAAGCGCTTCAGTGGAAGAATCATTGTCTATTATGTGACTAGTCAAGAAAGTCTCATGAGGACTTTCTTCTAGATTTCCCAGGAGCCCTCACCCACCCATCCCATGCAGTGGCTTTGCAATGTGTGAGCTAGGCTAGGCTGAACTAGGTTTCCTAGAATTCCCTTTCTCGTATGTTTCCACTCAGCATGGGCTTCAAGGGAGACTCCTGGGAGACTTGCAGGGTGGAAGAAAAGCAGAAGCCATCCTGCAGCCCATGTACCTGGTGCTGATCTGCCAACTCACCTCACTGGCGTGAAGCAATGCTGGACCTGCAACAGGCCAAATCCCTGTAACAAATCCATATATTATATAATCTCCATCTCCTAGTTGTTCTGCTTCTTTGGTTGAACTCTGACTGATACACCCTGCTTCCTCTCTGGCATCATCCCCCACCACCCTCCTCTCACCCATTTGGCTCCAACCTTACTGGCATCCTCAACATTCTCCAAGCACACCAACATATGCCCATTCTACAGATAAGATTTGGTAACTTGCCCAAGGCAACACAGCTAGTAAGTAAATCCATGTCCTTCATGTCTATACATACTGCCCATCTCCTCTACTAGAACAAACACAGGATGATAATCATCTTTGTGTGCCCCCCACACCTAGAACAGATCATGACACAGAGTAGGTAGATGCTAAATAATTATTTGCTGAATTAAATGTGTAGCTTTAAAGCAGTTTCCCCTCCATCCACATTCACCTTTGGGTGCCTTGCCTCATCCCACTCTCTCTTGGGTGTCCTAGTTACCCTCTCTTACCCTGTGCGCACACATGTGCACCTGCCTGATGCATGGTCTTTTGTTCTTTTATTCCTTCTTATCAATTACTTCCTCTAGCTTGTCAATCATTTGGATGACGCCCTCACAGCACCCTTCAATCTGTCACCTTTCTGGTCCCTGAAGAATCCAAAAGTGAATATGTTATTCTAGCTAGAGTTCTGGAAAACAAGACCAACTCTTCTTTTCAGTTCCCTCTTTCCACAGAGGAGCCTCACATTTATTGAGTCTGTGAAGTGGAGCCTTTCTAAGACTTACTATTCTCCTCTCAGCATATATGTCAAGGTAGGAAGTAGCCAAGAAGAATCCTGAGTGAAAAAAAGCATTGAGACCGAGTCAATGTAGATACGAGAAATGGCCACAGAAACCGTTAGGTATCTCCACGGTAATACGTTCCCTGATAACATAATTTTGATCAGCCCACTCCTGCTATGGACTGAATGTTTGCAACAACCCCAAAATCATACATTAAAGCCTTAACCCTTAGTGCGAGTGCATTTGGAGGTGGGGTGATTGAGAGATAATTAGATCATGAGAGTGGAACCTTCATGGTGGGATTAGTGCCCTTCTAAGAGACAAGAGATATGATCTCTCTACCATGTGAGCACACAGCAAGAAGGCAGCCATGTACAAATGAGGAAGCAAGTACTCACCAGGAACTGAATTGAACTGCACCTTCATCTTGGACTTCCTAGCATCCAGATTGTGAGAAATATATTCCTATTGTTTAAGCCATCTATTCTATGGTATTTTTTTTTAAGATTTTTATATTATTTATTTGACAGAGAGACACAGCGAGAGAGGGAACACAAGCAGGGGGAGTGAGAGAGGGAGAAGCAGGCTTCCCACAGAGCAGGGAGCCCAATGTGGGGCTCGATCCCAGGACCCTGGGATCATGACCTGAGCCGAAGGCAGACGCTTAACGACTAAGCCACCCAGGCACCCCTAGTCTATGGTATTTGATGATAGCAGCCAAGCTGACCAAGATACCTCCCCCTGAAAAATGTTGGATGGCTTCCTAAGGATGGTTCCCATGAGCTCAACAGAACTACTCAGTTCTTGCAGATGTGTATTTGGACTCCCATGCAGCACTCCCACAGTATTAATGATCCCATAGGTGGGCTGACCAACCATCCCAGTTTATCCAGGACTAAGGGGAGTTCCTGGGATGCAGGACTTTTTGTGCTAAGAGTGTATGAGCCAGTCAACTCACCCATGGGTGGCACTGCTGGAGAGACTAGGTCTGTAGGGTGCTATGTGCTAGTAGATATGCCCCAAAGCTGACAACTTGAATAATACAAAGCCCAACTCATTTGGTATTTTTGTAGAGATTCATAAACTTTTTGATCTAGAAAGACCTCAGGTTTAGCCCTAGATGTTTGTAGATGAGAAAACAGGAGCAAAGAGGCAAAATGACTCCTTCAAAGTCATCTATAACAGAGCAGAGCTTGGGAAAGTATCTGGACCCCCTGACCTTCTGCTTTTTTCACTCTGTCAGTAGTTTTCAGACGGTGTTCTCTGGATGTGTCTTCCCCTACTTTAACCAGAAAGGACATTATATATTTTAAGTTGATATATTCCACTACAGGTATAAACCATGCACAAAGAGCAATAATCCTGCTGCTGTTGAAAAATAATGATGATAATAATAAGTAATATTTATCAAACACTTACTATATACCAGGCATAATGTCCACCCATTTCATTTATCTAATCCATATAAAACCCCTCACGTAAGTACTGTTATTTTCCCATTTTACAGATTAAATGAGAGAGTCAGGATACAAGTGTGCAAAATATGTCACAGGAGCCCCTGCTCTCAATTAGGTCAAGGACACTCTGAAAGTCAGAGTAGTTCTGCCTCTAAGACTATCACATTAAAGAGGAAGGAAGGGACTCGATCTAACAGGGCCATGGATGTTAAAATACCTACCATGGCTCAGGTGTCTTCCAACTGCCCAAAACATACTTCCTGGCCATTCTTCTACACTCAGATCAAATCATGGAAGGATAAATCCTTGCACAGTCCAGAACCTCCCTCTCTTGTTCTTGTTCTGATGTTACTAGATATATACATATTTTTAACGTCTGCAGATTGATCTCAAGGAAATTCCATTTGTCCTTGCCTATACCTTCCCCCATTGTTCCTGCCTGCATGGCCATGGCCTCCTGACCTTGACTGGCATCCTCTTCTTCTGTGCTTCCATCCACGAGCCATCACAGTGACACCTCCCAATTTAGCATCATGTATGAACGTTATTACCAGGAGCTTAGTTGTTCTTCCCAGATCATTAAGTGATGATGGCTAAATTGGGTCTTTTCACCTGACCCCATCACACCCTTCGCCCCCATCTCCCAGCCAGTTCTCACTCTGAGTGGCACGGTTTCCACCCTGGCCAATTTGAATTAATTTCTCAGGCAAGATTTCAGGCCATTTCTCCTTCAAGTGATTTTACTAAAATCTAGATATATTACATCCACTGCATAGTTCTCACCTTCTAGAACTGTGATTTGCTTTTTTATACTGATCAAAATGTCCTGACATGATTTGTTCTTTTATAAATGCCTTCTCTTTGCTTTTCTCTGTTTCATTGACATTGTAAATTTCCAACATTGCCTAATCTCTTAATTTGGTTTTGTTATTTATACTTGGGAATGAAGGTGGATTTAAAGGCAATGGCTTCTTTAAAGTGAAGACTTCTTCCCTTGTGAAAACACAACTGTTCTTAGATTGCTGTATTTTTTTTCTTCCCTTCCCATTTTCTGACAGCTGTATTAACAGATTATGACTAGGATGTATCTCCATGTGAGCAGGTGCCTTGGCTGTCCGATCCCACCCCCCCCCCCACCTCCTGTATCCCAGCACCCACCCCAATGCCAGGCATGTAGTAGGTGCTCAGTGAATATCTGCATGGACCAGACATACTTTGCCATGTACACAGTCCTTCCATATCCATTCTGTCATCAGATCCTCACATCCCATGTGATGAGCAGGGAGGATATCATTATCCCCAGGGCACAGATGAGAAGACAGAGCTTCTGAGAGGTTGAAGGCAACAGAGTAGAGTGGTTAAGAGCTCAGGATTGGCAGAGAGGCCTGAGTTCCAACCCAGCTCCTGTTTCTCATAGTTACCATGAGCTAGTGTGTTAACATCCCTGAACCTCTTTTCTTGTCTGCAATAGGAGAATAACAGTAGTACCTAGTTCTTCATGCTGCAGATGGAAGTAAGATCATGGCAATAAAGTACTCCATCTCTGGCACTTGATACGCCGATGCTGCATCTCTAGAAACTGTTCATAGTTGGTAAGTACAGAGCTGGAACCACAACCCAGTCTCCTGCTAGTTCCAATACCCAAACTGACACCCCACGAGCCCTTGTACAGTAACCATGGCGGTGGGGACCTTTCAGCATGCTAGGACTGGCCTTCCACTTGCAGCTGCCACAGGCGAGGTCAGGGCCCGCACACCTTCGCCGGGCCTGGGGTATAACACTGTCCTGACGTGAGAATATTTGCAGAGACACGGCACTACTGCAGGGCCTGCAGAGTCTGACCACAGGCTCCTTCCAGTCTGGCCTCTTCCTCCTGCCACCACAGACCTATCCACCGATCCGTCCCTGCCACAGTGCGGCTTTGGGAGGACTCCCAAAGTAACAACACTCCTTTCCATTCACAGTGTACTTTACAGTTTATAAATGCTTTTCAACTGATCTCCCAACAGGCCAGGGGCAGGCCAGGCAGGGTCCTACTTCCTCTGTGTGTACTGTGACTTCCTCAAGCTTCACAGCCAGAAACGCAGAACCCCGGGGCTCCTCCGTCCACAGCAGAGCTCTTTGATTTGGGCTTTCTCTTCACTGCCTTCAACTCACCTTTTTCTGTGTGGCTCTTCTCTTCTAGCCCTGCTCTCAATTTCCATAGCCCCCATACCACCTTACTTCATCCTCCACAAAAACAATACTACCTTGATTATGTCCAGAAGTTGGACTTGGGAAGATATGTAACATTTTAAATTCACGCTTAACTCCTCAGGTTCTTTTCCTATGAGTCCCCCATCTCTTGGTTATGTATTTATGCCTGGCACTTTAAGAAACTTTGCACAAAGCTAGTTCATCAGATACAGCCTATCTGCCATCCTTTGATCGTCAAGCATCTATGTGGAGAGGCATTATGGTGGTCACATCACAAGGAGTAGAAAAGGAGGTGCCTAGCCCCTAAGAATTTACAGACTGGCTGGGGAGACATGAAGAAAGAGATATAAACCATAGAAGGGGATGATACAGGGTAAGTGGCCAGTGAGTGGTAGTAGAAATCTCTATGACATTGTGAAGAGCCGAGATGGTCAGGCAAAGGGTCCCAGAAGAAGTGACACTTGAATTAAACTTCAACACATGCTAGAATTGGGGAGAAGGTATCCAAGATAAGGGGAACAGCATAAGCAGAGCTCTGGAGACAAAACGGCACCTGGGATATTGGAGGGTCATGAGTTAGTGGGGCCTGATTCCAGCAAAGGGATCCATTAAAAGGGATGGATGCTGAGGTTAGACCAAACTGTGGCAAACTGAATGCCAGCCTAAGGATCTTGGACTTTACCCAGTAAGGATATCCTGCAAGGGGGGGTGGTGGGCATCAAAAGTGTTTTGTTGGCAGAGTGACATATGGAGCACAGAGTTTAGGGAAGATTTGTCTGTGGTCCTACAAAAGAGAGTATATTAAGGCAGGACACATGACAGAGACCATTAGAGAACAAAGAGAAATTTAATAGGGCTACACAACAGAGCGCAATACAGCTGTTAGAGCACAAGGCTCCAGAGTGCATTTCCACAGAGCGCTGGAGCAAGGGGGAGGACACAAGAGATGCGTGTTCGCGCAGCGCTAGGATCTAGAAGAAATGATCACTCCTCTCAAGACAGCCAGGAGTGCAACCCCTGTTCTACTTCCCTGCTTTTTCCTAACATCCTCTGCATTTGCAATTACATGTTTAACAGCTTTCTTCCCCCAGAGGATTGTAAGCATTCTGAAGCAAGGATCAGGCCTATCTTACTCATGCTGTACCCCAGCCCCTAAAAACCTTTAGAGGCTCAATAAGGTTTTCCAGTTTGCATGAAAGTGGGATTCAAGAGCCAATTAAAGGAACGGCAAAGCTGCTCTAGAGATTGAGGTAGTATGGTAGAAAAGAATGAGAAGTGTGGAAGAGACAGGAGTTTGATTTTAAATTCACTGAAGAAGGTGAAGAGTCAAAAGTAGAAAGCATCTACCCGAAGTCCCCACCTGATATGCTTTGCTTTCTGGGAAGTCTGCCCAACTCCCAAACTCCAATTCTATGCTGGTGGTAATTATCAACACGTTAAGAACATCCTATGTGTCCCAGCCTCAAGTCCCACCCCCTCGTTCAAATTCCCAAGAGCTTCCCCTTACGCATGAGTGATTGCTGGAGGCCTGGGACCTGTGTTGGTGATGACATACACTCTTGCCAGCCTGGGCTGGGCCCTGCACATGAGCTTCCCCTGGGTGTGACCTCAGTTAAGTTTGCTCTGCACATGCAGTGGTGGTCTGGCCCTCCCTGTGGTCTGTTCAGCCTTATTTGATCTAATTCCCCCTATTTCCTATCTGTATAATCCCCCAGTAGGAATCAGATCTAAACAACAGCAGAGAGGAGAAAATGCCTAGGAAATATAATCTGCCGATAGAATGAAGCAGGACATTTAACCGTCTGGTTGACTCCATTGTTTTATTTGGACTAGAGGGAGGATAAAAAAGGCTTGGGATGGCTGCTGAAGGAACAAAAGTGAATTAGGTGGCTCGTATTTCACAATTGGTGGCCTGTGCCTATGTTGGCTAATGGATTTATGACAAAGCTTGGTTCTGATTTCCAGCTGGCAGGTGGAACCCCCCGTTGGAGAAACGGGCTTTTTTAGGAACATGAGGTAGAGTCTGGTAGAGATGGAAATGCCACTTTTCTCTCCTGGTGGGAATGATAAAATGGTACCTGAGTACCTGTCATGGATGCTGTGATTGAATGTTCCCCAGGCTCCTGGGAACTAAGCCAATGTCATCATACCCCATACAGACATGGAGATAGAGGCAAAGAGTATCACTCCACCTCTATCAGCCAAGGAGGAGGAGAAGGCTTGAGTTTCACTAGGCACCTGTTTGGTCGCCTGAAGGTTACAAGCAATTCCTCAGAATTTGAGTCCCAGCTCCCCGACCTACTTCCAGAGACACGCTGCTCTCCTCTTTTGCATTCTGACTTTTTAAAGAACCGAATGGCCACACTTGCAAGATCGTGCACGGTGACAGCCTGAAAGACTTCCTCGTCCACAGCATGGACCCCCGTCCAGCAGCAGCATGGGCACCCCACCCCCAGAAGCCTGTCAGAAATGCAGCATCTCAGGCTCTAGTCTGACCCTCCCCGAGGAGAACCCGCATCTTAACAAAAGGTTCAGATGATGCATATGCACACTCAACTGTGAGACGCCTTGGCCTAAAAGCAGTTTCAGATAGGTCAAATGCAACCTTGTTGCGCAGGGGTAGCAGCGGTCCATTAAAGAGGGGGCTTTGCCCTCCACGCCTTGGTCTGCAGGCAATAACCACATCCTCCCAACCGCTGCGACTCAAGGCCCATTCGGTTCTGCCTGCCTCACTGGCTGCCCCTGCGGCCACAGGGGGGTGTAAGGCCGGTGACGGGAGTGGTAGCTAACATCAGCAGTGACACAGGGGAAGCACCGCCTCCGAAGCGCAGACGAAATGTGCGGCTGAGAATGAGGTCAGTGTGCCAAGGGGCAGCCGCTGATTAAGCAGCAGCTAAAAAGAAAGACTCCGTGAATGAGGCAAGGCATTTGAGAAAGAGATATTTACTGAGAGCCACTCTGTTAAAAACACACTTGAGACGAGAGGGCTGCCTCACTCGGCTATCCATCAGTAGCAACCCATGTCAGCTCACCCAAGCAGAGGCCTGAGATCGGGCAGGAGGCAAAGACTCCGTCTGAGCACTTTTCACCTGAAGCAAGCTGTGCCTGGCATTCCCTCCATCCCGTGGACCTTATCCCTGCCTCCTTTCACATCAGTGAAGAAAGATCCCAAGATACTGATTCCCTCATTACATGGATGCCGGGATTCCAGCAGCCTTCCCTCCAGGCTCTGTGCTTCCAAATAGAACCTCTGCTGGGGCACACACTCCCCCCACGGATGCCCCCTCCTCCTGCAATAGGAGCACCTGACAGCCAGAGGGACAGGGTGAAAGACACACACCCAGAGGTTCCTGATTCCTGATTAACAACCTGGTTGGCTTTGGCTTTGGATTTTTCAAAGTCTCCCATTCGGGTGCAGTTGGCTTCTGCTACACAATATCCAATCCCCAATTCCCAAAATTTGGGGTCAAATATCCAGCCGCCCCCTGAATCTCATGTGCTGTAGGAAAACCCCAGTCTCTCCCTTAATTCTGGAATTTGAGTATATGAGTCAGGCCTAAGATACCAGCGAAATCCATCCCTCTGACTACAGAACTGGGTCAGAGAGAAACATGGGACTTCAGCTGGTCCAGTTATTTGGAAGCCCCAGGATTTCTGCTGAACTCTTCTTCACTTCTGTGAATCTAAAAGCAAATCACCCTGGGAATGGCTGTCCGCCATCTTGGGATCACAAGGGAAGCAGCCTGCCAAGAAGGAAGCCAATACCAAGAAAGCGAAGCCAAAAAATGGGCGAAGTGAGACAGTAGGTCTTGGTCAAATCCTTTGAGTTACTAGACTTTTCAAGAACTGAGCCCATAAATCCCCTTTGTTGTTTAAGGCAGCTGAGCTGAAAGTTCTATTATTGGCAGCTGAAAGCACCCTAACTGACATACCAGGTAAATAAATCATTCCCTGCTGGGAAGAAAGATAATGTCTCACCAAAATTCCCTTGGCCTGGGCATATATTAGACCTTCCCAGCTCTCTGCTCCCCTCCAAATAGATTGTCAGACCAAAAAAATAAATAAATAAAATAAAAAATAATAATAAAGAAAAATAAACCTCTCAGATGAAGAAGCTGGTGAAACAAGCTACAGAAAGGAATAGAAACTTTGCTGTTCCTCCTTCTGCATCCCCAGCTCTCTGAAGCAATAACCTCAAACCAGTTTAGGTTTTTAATCCCCTTTCTTTCATTAGGAGTTTCTTCCTTCACGCCATCTAGGGATTTAAATATCAGAAGCAAAACGTCCACCCCTCCCCTGATCCTGCGGACCTCCTCCAAGTCTCCAGTCCCTCCTTCACTATATTTAAAGCTTGTGGAGGCAGCCTTTCTTCTAATCTCAGTGCAATGCTCCTGGCTCTCGCCTAATCCCTCCACCTGTGAGATAATTGCTGGTATTTAGGAGAAAACTCAATAGTAATTATAGACTTGCACACAAAGACACAAAAAGAGGCAGATAAAACAGGAGAAAGAAAAGAGTCACAAGCCCAGAATTATCCACACTCTGACATCCATTCCGGAAGTACAATGCAGCCAAAGGGATAAAGGCACGACTTTACAGAAAGGGGGTGCATTTCAAAATATCATGGTTTTAATGGTTCCTATACGTACACTAGAGTAAGAGAATAGGAATGTAAGCACTAAAAGGTTTGCCATTATTTAACTATTCACAAGTCAGCCACAAAATATAAGCAAGCCTACCAAACCTGGACTCCTATTTATTATTGTCTTTATGCAACAAGAAAAGTCTCTTAATCAAGGGTGTCCCTTGGGCGCCTGGGTGGCTCAGATGGTTAAGCGTCTGCCTTCGGCTCAGGTCATGATCCCAGGGTCCTGGGATCGAGTCTCGCGTCGGGCTCTCTGCTCCTTGGGAGCCTGCTTCTCCCTCTGCCTCTCTCTCTGTCTCTCATGAATAAATAAATAAAATCTTAAAAAAAAAAAAAAAAATCAAGGGTGTCCCTTGTGAAGTGATGAAGAGGGGAAAAAAAAGATGCTGAGATATTCTTACCCAACAATCAGAATAAAACAAAACGCTACTGAATCAGGCATCTGGCCCCACTTCCTCAACGTAGGCTAAGATCCCAACTATACTTCTAGCTTTTGGTTTACGGATGCAAAATTGAGATTAAATCCCTTTAAAAAATTATAATAAAAATTCATGTTTAACAAATAGGTTTACAAGCTAAGATCAATATGGAATTTGTTTTCAACAAAATACATTGAATAGAGTCAGACACTCCCTTTTTGGTTTGCTTTATTCCTTGGAGTTGGCTAGAGCACTGTAGGTCTCCAACTTGCCTGATCACAAGAATAATTTAGACCTGCAGATTCTGTGGTTCTAAGCAGAAACTAAAAGTCTTTAGTTTCACAAGTTCCTGGGGTGATTCTTAGGACTTAGAGAAACATCACAGTAACTCTGAAGGGTTTCATTTCAAATGAAATACATGCACGTATTATAGAAAAAGGAAGGGGCAGGGATCCTCCGTCTCTTAGAAACCACTGGGGCCATTTCGTTCGTTAGTTTGAAGGAAGGTAAGCTGCAGAAGTCTACCAGGCCTGACACAAGATGACACACGAACAGAACACAGCTCACCCACTGGGACAGAGACTGCCACTACATCTGCCAAACCCCTTTCCCTGTCGTTCGGGGCACACAGCTAAATTACCTTTCCCAGCCTCCTTTGCAATCAGTTGGGATCATGGGATTGGGTTCTGGCCAATAGTAAGTGGTACACACTACTTCCAGGCTTGACCCTTTAAAAAAAAAAAAAAAATCTTTCAGGCTCCCTCGGCTTCTCCCTCTCTCTCCATCTGCCAGTGGAATGCAATAAAGGACAACATTCCAGAAAATGACAAAGCCACAGGATGGAAGGTGCCTGAATGACTGTGTGGACCAGAGACCCCTCCTCCACCACACACCAATCTGCACTGTAAAGCGTGATGTGAATAAGACACTTGTTAGCATTAACCTCCTGGGTTTTGGGGACTGTCTGTCACAGCAATTAATCTTCGCTAACACTCACCAAGACTTCACCGTACCTCTCCATCTTATCCCGTTCCCAGCTTGCTCCCCGGACTTCAGGCTCAGGGAAACACAGACCAACTGGGACACAAGCCACAAGCAGCTGCCACAGCATGTCAGTATAGCATCTCAACCTCACAGGAAACTACCTGCCCCTAGAAAAAGGCTCTCACATTTTAAGTATCATTTGGTACAAAGCGCAAAACAAAAGGAAAAAAGATATGAATAGCTTTTGGAGTTCATTATAAAGGTGTTTTCCTCCTACCATATTGTGAGCTGCTTAAGAACAAAGACTGATTTTTATTCATTTTGTGTATCCCTTGTGCTCAGTGCTTGTTAAATTCAATTATACTTTGTTGTTATTGTCAAGAATGGAGGGAACATATTATTTATTAAAATTACAGCAAGAGCCAGACATCTTGTTAGGCACTTAACATGTGTTAGTTCACTTCTCAATTTACCACAAGTAAAACAATGTATTATTTATAAGACACTACATATAATATTATCTATACGCATTGTTAAGAATATCTTACATTAATGTATCATTATCCCCATTTTATGGAAGGGAAAACTGATATTCAATAAAACTAATTGAAGTGATGGTACGTCATTACGTAGAATCAGCTTCAGCTTAGGGGCTCAGGCAAAGCTAAGCTTATCTTGGTCCTGCTACTAGCTCTGTAACTCGTTTTGCAACCTTGGAATTCTTTTTTTTTTTTTTTCTGTGAAAATGGGGGTAATGCCATGCAATCACTCAGAGATTTCTTTAAACAGACATGAGAAATAAAGTTTTTAAAAAAATTGCTTCACATAGAGGAGGAACTTGTAGAGAAACTTAAGGATCATTTTAGGCAAGATAAACCATTTCCAGGAAGGAAGAGGCACTGGCTCTTACCTCTAAAACAAACTGCCAAGCAAGGGCCAACAGAAGAGCCAGTAAACGGAAATGCAACCACTCACCTCGAGGGAGAACCATCCACTAAATGGATGAAACAAAAAATGCATAAAAGGCTTCCAGCTACGGGGTTGGCCAGAAAGGGCATAAAGGATGTAAGAGATAAAGTGAGGCTGTGAATTCTCAGATGTATTTTTTTTCCTGTTATTTTTGGAGGAAAGCCGATGAAAACAGGAAGGGATCTGGAAAGTTGACAAAAATCATTATTCTCCACAAATTACTTTAACCTTGCCTCGTCAGTGACCTTCACACTAGCACTGGTTTAATGACATTTATTTCAACAGTAGCTGATTTCACTATTAAACAGATGCAGAGCACAAGATAATACAACTAAATCACTCTTGTAAATATTTAATATCATTGCCTTTCTTTTTTTCCTTTTAACAAATCACTATCAAAGCTGAGCACATAATAGAAAACACATTTATTTATTCTATCCTGGAAAAAAAGCTTAGTGCTCATGCATTTTATCTATCTAGTTCTCCAAATGACTTTGACACTTGAGAGCCCTTGTGATCAAAACAGTCTAAAGGAAGGTGGTTTGGCAAAAATTTAAGAACTGATTTCATGCGTTGATCAACGTCCCCCAAAAGTGCCTCGTGGAAGGACACTAAACAATCCATCAGACTCCTGGCAAACCCTAAAGTAGAACACTATTTTTAAAAGAAAACAAAGTGGGGGTTGCCTGGGTAGCTCAGCTGGTTGAGCATCCAACTCTTGGCTTCAGCTCAGGTTGTGATCTCAGGATCCTGGGATGAGACCCGAGTTTGGCTCTGGGCTCGCTGAGCCAGGAGTCTGCTTGTCTCCCTCTGCCCCTCCCCCAATGCTTGTGCATGCTCCCTCTTTCTCTCAAATAAATAAATCTTTAAAAAAAACCAAAACCGAAGGAATGATACTGCCTTAATGATAGATTCCTACTTGAGAAAAAATGAATTTTCCTTTTTAGTTAAAAAAATTGTAAATAAAATTACTAAACTGTTCTTAATGGAAGAAAGGAAGTGGAAAAATCATTAAGTAACAGTTTGAAAATTAGTCCCAAGTGAATTTCCTTACAGGCATCTACTCTTATAAACTGGCAACACGGGACAGTAAAAAGAAAAAAACAAGTGGGTATAAAAGCTTTCTGAAGTCATCTTGGCGTCACCATCTTACTCTAACCCAGAGACAAAGCAGTTGACAGGGCAAGTCCATAAGTGGTACAAAGAATTCTAAAATCTTGAAAGTCAGAGCAGTTTACTGACTGTCAAAATCTGGGTTGCATCCGTTCTCAGGGCAGTCACGTATTTAAGAGACATCCTTGTTTAGAATGCTCCCACCCTGGTATTTCCAGGAACTTCTGACACTGCATTATCAATAATGATGTCGCCAGCCTGTGGATGATCTATAACAAGTACCGTCATTCAGTGATGGTGACGACAAGTTGGTTGCATCGTAGAGACAACTTGGTGGGAGGGAAGAGGAAATGGCGTTGGGAGTTAGAAGGTCTGGGTCCAATGCCAACAACATGACAAATTATCAGTGTGGCAATGAGCAGGACACTTCTACACCCTCAGAATGTGTTTTGTCATCCACAAAATCACAGTGGGGTGAACTAAAGGAATTCTATGTTCCCTTTGAACTCTGAAATTATAGGCCCTAAAATTTGGGGAAGCAGATCAGCATTTTTTAATAAAGTAACTAAATGAGTTTTTCTTCAGGGCTCATGTAGTTTCATCAAGTAACATAACAAAATCCCTTAGCTCTTCGTGCACACAAAAAGAGCAAACACATCCCCCAAACACCTGAAGAACACACTGGCTTCATCGGGATTACTTTTTTTATTATTAGTATGGAAGGCCCTCAAGGAAGAGGCCAACAGTTCCCTCTTGCAATGGAGTTGCCCAAAGACCTCCTACTAAATGTAAAATGGAATCACAGGAAGCAAGCTGTCCATGTTACTGAACTCTTCTAAGAGTCACTAACTAGCTCAGTGATTTCTAGTGCCCACTCAACAAGGATTCACTGAGTCCTTTCGACCATGAGGCAGGCAGTGTTACAGGCACTGGATATATATCATGGTGACCAACACACATACTGCCCTTAACTTTGTGGAGTGTATGTTCTGATGGACTACTAATTCCTTCATGTTGCATAGTACCATTTTAATTTGCAGAGTGCTTCACCTGAATGATATCAATTATTATCCAGAACAAACCTACCAAGTAAGCATTGTACAGGCAAAGATGTGGGAGGTCAGAAAGATTAATTTGTTCGAAGTTCCCAGATCTATGGTGATACTGACAAGATGTATTTACTATGATGCTGATAACTAATGTTTGTTGCTAATGTTTGTGATAACTACTGTTTTTTTCAATGTCAGACCCAAGCTCTAACATAAGCCTTTTATATACATTGTCTCAGTGGTTCCCAGCCACGCTGTGAAGTAGGTAGTATTTTTGTTCCCATTTTACTTATTAGGATAATAAGGCTTAACAAGGCTGTATAACTTGTAAATGTCGAGCACTAACATCGCGCTCTTCTCTATCGTGTTGTCTTCCAGAGCATCCGGAACTAGTCTTCTGACACTTATCTCAGTGCTCTTTTTATACCAATTGCTGGCCCTGCATTAGAATGATTCACACCTGGATATCTGGTGTTCTAGGCTTAACTGCCACCTGGATCAATTAGTTTAGAACTGGGAATGTCACCCATCCCATAACAATTTCGGCCAAGACATTTGTAAGTGCTCATTAGTGGTCACTTGGAGAGGGTATGGCTGGCTCAGCAAACTAAGTCTCCACAACCAGATTAATAGCCCCAGGCGAATGGCCTACAACAGATGGATCAATGGCAGCCACTTCATACTGAACAGACAGCACATAAATAGGACAAAGTCCTCTGTCTTGCAATGAGAGAGCCCACAAAATCCTTAGTTGAGCCAATGATTTTCAAACACAGTACAAGTAATTCTTTCTGGGAAGAATGTCTTCCACCTATGTGTTCACTGTCTGGGAAAAAAAAAAAGGCATTGATAGTCAAACTCTTAGAGTGATCGGATGAATGGTCTTATCAAGAGAGTGGACAAATAACCACAACGACTGTTAACAAGCTCCAAATTTCAAAGCAAATAAAACTTAAAGTTCCCAGTAATTTTCTCATCTTATGCTGAGTTCAGCCCTTCCTGGAGTGAAGCAGGCCATTTATCAGGAGTGTTGTTTACACACAGTAGATGGAGATCCGTTTGAGTACTTAGGTAATACAAACTGGAAGCGTTTTAACAAGACTAGTGTCTTTAAAACTGCAGTTGTTTTAACATCTGTGTTATGCATTTTACCAGGAAGCAGTAATTTCCCTATTGAAACTAATCCATCCAAAAAACTATTCCCAATCAAAACAGAAAATGTAGTTACAAAGATTCTTGAGTAAAGCCAATCCAAAAGCCTCTTTCAAATTCTAGAGGCATTACAACTTGTAATATTAGACTTGGAAAAGACTTGAGAATTATCTTGTCCCAAGTTTTTCAACTGAACACTAGTTTTAATTCTAGCTATCCTCATCCAAAATGTAAATCATAAAAAAAAAAAAAAAAGGATTTCACATCAAATAAATTCGGGTAACTTTGAAAACTACATTTTCTTTCTCAACGATGTCATAACAAAGGCTCTGAGAAGTCCCACGGTCAAAAAATCTGTTTAATTTTGTCTTCAACCTATGTTTTGAGAACCTATTTTTCTCAGTGCTTTTTTTTTTCTTGGAATATTATTAGCATTTCTCAAAATTCTTTTAGAAGTTGGCAATCTGGCTGAACACACTGTATAATATCAAGATTCTGAAAGATGACAAAACCTCCCCAAATTCACACATGCTGATATTTTCCCTTGGGGTTATTTTGAAACCAGGTGATGCACTAGTTTTAAAAAAATATATAACACTTAAAATATGTCTGGTTCCTCTAGATTTAAATAAGCAAATGATTAGTGTGTGATTGACCTCCACAGTCCTCCCATCAACTGAATGACACAAGTCACTAGAGACAGGATAGTACACCACAAAAACTCACATTATGATGATCATGTTCAGAGATCTCACCAATAATTGGAAAATGTGTTTTTTCAATGCATATTTTAAACCATTTAGCAGTTCTTTTTTTTTTTTAAAGATTTTATTTATTTATTTATTTGGCGGGGGGGGGGGGGAACAAGTAGGGGGAGGAGCAGAGGGGGAGGGACAAGGAGACTCCGCCCTGAGCACAGAGCCAGACATGGGTCTCGATCTCACAGACCTTAGCCAAAACCAAGGGTCAGACGCTTAACCGACTGTGCCACCCAGGTGCCCCACCATTTGGTAATTCTTTTTTTTTTTTTTAAAGATTTTATTTATTTATTTGACAGAGAGAGACACAGCGAGAGAGGGAACACAAGCAGGGGGAGTGGGAGAGGGAGAAGCAGGCCTCCTGCGGAGCAGGGAGCCCGATGTGGGGCTCGATCCCAGGACCCTGAGATCATGACCTAAGCCGAAGGCAGACGCTTAACTACTGAGCCACCCAGGCGCCCCCCATTTGGTAATTCTTAACAGCGAGGCACAACTGATCATAGTAACACATTAAATTCAGTGTAAATATTTCAAGAAAATGGGTTGAGAGATTTTCCTACCTGTCTGTTGTTTAATACCCACATTATTTTGTTTTGAGAGAATTACAATACAAACACATCTACACCCAATAATATTTGAGGTTTGAGATCTAGTTTCGGATAGTATCAAGCCAAAGAACAACTGATTCTCATTTCAATAATGGATCCGCAGGCATTTGCAAGACACATTCATTAGCTTATCTTTAAGTAAATATTTTGATTGTCAGCTCGTTGCAAACAAGGTTCTTTTCCAAACACTCCTGATGCGTCCAAGCCCACTTGCACACTTACTTAATAATCTGCGTCCGTGCTAAAATATGAAATCATCCTAAGAAAGTCGAAGCACAGAAAAAGCATGTTTGTTCTGCAGGCTCTTCATTTAGAAGGGCTGCAGAACATGCAGACCCCGCTCTCTTTCATCACTGCGCTACATTACCATAAAGCTTAGGAAGTGAGCTATTACACACCATCATCCCTCCTAACCGCTATCACAGAAAATTACACACTCACAAAACAGCATTGTCAGAATTAGCAACCATTTAAAAGGCAGCTGTTCTTTCACTCAAACAGGCTCCAAATTCCAGATCCTCTCCTTGTATGGGCTCCCTGATCTACTGCTCTTACACACATGCACGCGCACACAATGGATCCTTAGCCAAGCACATTTACAAAAAAAAAAAATTTTTTCTAAATTAAAAGAATACAAGAAAATATTATTTATTAAGCAACATTTTCCCCCCTAGTACTTGCCATCATTGTTACCATCAGCTGACAAGCTTTCAACCTGCAGGGAAGCACTTGTGACAGCTCTAGGTGAAAGGGCTCTGATTTTTGCGGTGTAGGGAGAAAAAGAGCAATATCTCTTTAAGAGTCAACAGTAAATTAACTTGCCCAAAAGAGTGAAATAATTAGCAGTTAGTAGCTTATTAAAAGGATGGCAAAGGCCAAGCTGCCATCTGGAATCTCCAGTTTCTTGCGATTGTTATTATGTCAAGACGTGCAAGCTGCATTAGCTTTCATGTCACCGCCCGTGCCCCTACTTCTCATGTAAATTTTAATGAAAGATACGGCACTTTTAAAAATCAGACGTCCATCAAAAAGTGTTATTAGTCTGGCTTTTTACAAAGCATATGGTCTTTTCTACCTCTGCTGTTCTACTAGCCACTAATGCCTTAGGAAAAAAAAAAAGAAAAACAAAACCCAATGATATCAATTAGATGTTCTCTTTGTGCAGAAGGAAATCCGAGTGCCATCAAAGACAGAGCAAAGCTACGCCTCACGGAAGGACAACGTTTGTGACTGTTGACACACAGTAAAAACCACAATGCCTCCCTTTTGCACAAGGCTGGCCATTCTTAATGAAAATGAAAGCACTCTGGAGCCTGCCTGCTGATTACTACATGGAATATGCACAGCTTTGGAGTGCAGAATACTTATATTAAAAATAAGTAACAGAAAGTAGCAGGACAGAACCTAATGGGGGAGGATGGGTATTCTATCTCGATCCCAATGGCACAGACATGGGCATATATAGGTTAAATATTTCAGCTGTACACTTAAGAGTGTGGATTTTACATACTCTACGCTGTGTGTGCTCTCTCCCAATAAGCAAGCAAAGGAATAAATGAAAAATTCCTGCTTACTCACATGCAAAGAATATTCTCTTCTCTGCATCCGAGAATTTAAAGGGTGGGTGATTTGAACTGAATTATTACCTGACAGTTTCCCTTTAAGATAAATTCGTAAAATTAATTTTAAAACTCCAGATATATTAATACGTTAAACACTGAGTTTATTTAAAACTTTGGGAGGAGAGGTAGCTGTTACATCTGAAAGCCGTTTTCGTTTTTTTTATTTTATGCTTTTTTTTCATTTGTTTAATATGTTATGTTAATCACCATACATCATTACTTTTGATGTAGTGTTCCATGATTCATTGTTTGCATATAACACCCAGTGCTCCATTTTCAAACTGCTATGGACTGTCACCAAGTGTCGGAGGCCGGGCCTTTATCTGCGCGGCCAGCCCTATGCACTCAACACCTGGCACCTGGCCCAGCACATAGTTGACTCTCTGTCAGTATTTGCTGAGTGGTGAATAAACATCAATGTTACAGCAGACAATATGCTAAATTCAGATGCACAGCCCTCCTGTACTGTATTCTCTTCAGTATACCACACATGGAAGCCACATGTGAGAAAACATTCAACCATTATAAACCTGTTAATATGTATCTGGAGAAACTGTACCTATACCCAGATATACCACACTGCCCTGCACACCTGAGAAATAGACCATGATGTATACAAGCTCAAGCACACAAGGCAACACATTTGCTTGTTCTCTTATTAAATATTTTTTCCATCACGCTACCCTTCTGAATTCTCTCTTTATAAATGATGTGTCTTAAGCATATTACAATTTAATTCGAAGGGTCCTTTACCTGTAGGTGTTATCAAAGTTAAGTTTATATGTGTCCACCTAGAGATCATAGTTGAAAATTATACATCCTCTAAGATTAACCAACTGGGTTTGATTAAAATCTATACAAGCGGAGCACTATTCACTTTCAAGGAGAGAGTGTTTTATGATATATATACACAGATATAAAATCTGTGTGTGATCAATTAGATAATTGAGTAAATAAGCATGTTGCTTAGAAATCTAAGAAATATTTTCCTTTATGTGGTCGATTGGAATTTAATTGAAACATCCCATTGATCCATCATACATTTTACTAATAAATCTGCTCACATTAACAT
The DNA here is from genome assembly GCF_011800145.1 of Mirounga leonina. Lineage (NCBI taxonomy): Eukaryota > Metazoa > Chordata > Mammalia > Carnivora > Phocidae > Mirounga > Mirounga leonina. Next base: position 23,620,882 of record NW_023270825.1, read on the forward strand.
TTAAAAAAAAAAAAAAAACTCCAAGAAACTGTTCTAAAAAAAGTCCTCACTGTCCAATGAAAATTTCTAAACATGGAAATTTAAAAAAACACTTCATATTTTTAAAGCACCATTTCAAAGACATCAATGTCAAAAACACAGAGTTGCTAAAATCAGGCAATTTTACTTCTACGTTGAAAATAAATCTATTTTCCCCCCCGACTTTCAAAACATCAGAAGGAAAAAAAAAAACAACCATGGAAAACAGGCTTCTTTGAAAAACAAAGTGATTTTATTCCTTGTCAAGAGGACAAACCAGTGGTGGATGAGAAACAGATGAGGCAAGAGATGGAAATGTAATATTGCCCCTATTTTATTATAATTAGATATTTATAGAGCACAGATGAGTTTATTTTCATAATTAGTAGCTGGCATTGCATTTACTAATTTGCATAAACAGTTGGCTATCAAAACAGTAACTTCTTTGCAGGGCTCTCTGGTCCTAGGAGGGACAAGAGAGGGCTCAACTCCTCAAATCAGCTTTCTTAATGTTATTACCAGCAAAATACAATCTACATGAAGCCACGTTCGAGTTCATGTAGTTTGATTAGCTCTTTCCAGTTTGGCCAATATTGATTAGTTCAGCACTGGAAGGCAAATGATCAAATCTACATGGGGAAAAATACGTGCAAATAAATTGAAAGAGGTCTTTAGGTTCCGACAGATTAAAGTAGATCTTAGGGTCAACACTATCTAGTCCAGTAATAATACATTAATAAATGTAAAGCAAAAGGATAAAAAGTAAATGCCCCCCACTGCCCTTGTAATTTAAAAATCATGCCACTTCTTGGTCATTGTTGCAGTCTGTTACCTCTCTTCTTGGTCATTCTCAGCATTTGCCATACCCTCCGCAAGCATGCCTACCCTACTTTACAAAACCAACTTCACCCAACACATGGATGGGGCTTCCTGGCAGTAGGACCAAGGGCAGGAAAGATTCCTGTGCCCTGACCACTGCTCCAGGCAAAGAGAAATTGAATCAAGCATGCTGCCAATGATTACTTCCCACTATTGACATTCAGCAAGAAATCTTGGAGGAATACCTTACTCCTTCTTCCTCAAGCCAAAGGTCAGAAGCTTGTAGCTTGTGGCCTACAGTGTGTTCATACATACATATATCCATACATAAAACGAAAGATGCCATGAACTGACATTTTTAGAAAATCCACTTCTGGCTTTTCTTGAGGCTCTGGTGACACTGGGCATGCATTCTTCATGGCAGCAATCAGCTGGAACAGAGTAGAGGCTGCTGCCCTCGACAGGATGTGTGCGCCCCAGTTTGCCATGGTCCCCATCACTCTCTATTGGTGATCTTACACCAGGATTTTTCTTACCTGAGATCTGCTCCTTGATGATACCTATCAGGCCCCTGTTGACAACTGATGCTGCAACACCTACCCCAAGTTCAGTTTCAAGGAAAAGTATTTGGTGACCTAACCCAGAATGGGCAATCGCTAAGTCAATAAGAAAAGGAGGATAGAAGCTAAAACACACTCAACATTTAAACAAAGACTGTCAAAATCAGGTCAAAAAAGCTGACCAAGGCGGGTTGCTGAGCACCTCCTCTAGTCAGCCACTTCCAGGTAGTCACATTTGCTTTTGGCTTGGTGTAGCCCAAAGGCCTCCTGAATGTGGTGATTATCATTATAGCCTATAGGTATGCACATACTTCCTGCTCGGGCTTGTAGATTTCACTTTATGTTTCTTTCCACTGTGGGTTCACTGCTTTGCTGCTCAGCTTTAAAGAATGACAAGATCTGAGGCTTGCTTTTCTCTGACAATCTCCTAAGAATAAATCCAAAGACCTTTCCCGCTTTTATTCTGATATAATCTGTGACCATTTCCCTCTGTCACTTGTACACACAGGGCCAAGAGAAGGCCTGGGTGAGGAGAAAACTAAAACCAGAACATTTGGTCTCACTCCATGACTCACTGGGGCTTCTTTGCTCAGTTGATTGGGGGATAATGAGGCTAGATAAGGGGCACAGGTTGGTGTACAACTCTGGACCAAATACTGAGCTCAGTGCGGTGTGGGCGACAGAACTGGCCAAGACGCAGCCTCGTCCTTTTGGGAGAGGCTGCCTGAAACACATGAGTAAATCGGATTCGAGGCAGTTTGGCACACGTACTCTATAACAGAAGCACAAAGTCTGGCACACCTAGGAGGCTTGGCTTTCAAGGATGACAAGGAGGGGAAGGGTGTTCCAAGGACATTCAAGAAAGAGGACAGAGCTCAGGCCAAAGACTGAAGGCAGGAAACCATGATGTGGATTCAAGCAGAGTGAGTTGTTGACTTCAGGAGACAGGGGGCTGGCAGGGGTGATAGCGTGGAGTGGAAAATATTGTAGAAAATAAAGCTGGGGAGGCACATGGACAATTATACAATGAGAATCCTTCCCCCAAAGCTTTTGAACGGATGAGCTACGTGATACGATTTAATTTTAATTTTGCTTTATTTTCACTTTTAGGATGATGACTGACAGCAGGCTAAGAAAGATTAGAGATTTTGAGTCCCTTCCACATGCAACCTACAAGGCTAGACACATCTGGACATTAACAAATGAATATGTTTGTCTTCCACATACTTGCCCATCTTGTACAGTGGAGTGGCCCAATTCCCAAATAACTCTAATATAAAATATTAGAGACATACATGAAGTGCGAGCTCATCTCTGAATGCAGCACTCAAGGACAGCATCAACTAGGAAATCAAATCTATGTGTGATTTCAGTGGGCAGAACAAAGGGGAGGAGGAGTGGTCACAGGGGAGAGAAAGAGAATAAGTAAAGCTAGGAGACAAGGAAAGGCCCAGGAAGGTTATCCAGTATCCTATTTGGAAGCAATTTTGCATCTGAGATTAATAGGAGAGAAGGCTGAAGGTACATAAGGCCATATTAGGGACGACTTTGAAAGTGAGATAGCTAATCCTGCACTCCATGTGGCAGACAGCAGAGCTTAAGCAGTTCTCAGTTACTGGACAGCCTGGAAGAGAATAGAGGCAGGAGGACTAATTAGGCTAGGGCAATAATCTAATAAGGGCTATGTGGGGACTGAACGAGGGTGTTAACAGTAGAGATGCACTGGACATTCCAGAGGAGAATCTCAATAAGATCTCTCAACTGTTCACCCAGGGCACAAAAAAGTTCAGGAAGGATAGAAAGCGATTCCTGGTTTTTCAAGTCTGGGTGATGAGGAGGACAGGGGCACCATGAGTTAAAATAGGGACATCACCAAAGGAAGATGATATGAAGGTTGACTTTAGACATACCAAGGTCACAGTAGTGGGATATTTATACGGATGTGTGTTACAGAGAATGCAAAGCAGCAGGCTGGAACCTGAGACAGGTCCATGCCAGGGAAGGAGTTGGGAGGCACATCCATGGAAGGCACCCTCGGATCTAAGACAGGCAGTATGAGCAGAGGTTAGGGGCCCAGATTCTGGGTTTTATTTCCACTTAGTAGCCAACTGACATAGGCAATTTAGCTCTCTGAGCCTTGTTCTATTTATCCATAAAGCCACAGTAACAGCATCACCTACGTCATACAACAGGTGTGGGGATTAAGGGCAATAAGGCATATAAAGCACAGGGCACAGTTGCTGGTACATAGGACAAGCTCAGAGGTAGCAGCAATAGCCAGAGAAAGAAAAGAAGGTATTTCTGAGAATAAGCCCGCCTGTGATGAGTGTAAAAAGAATAGGCAATCAGCCAACTCCAAAGGGGAAAGGACCAAACCGCTTCCAAGGTAGCCACACATAACTCCAAAAATCCAGAAAAGCATAAAACTCAAAAGAGAGATGGCCCGTTCACAGACCCGCGTCAAATCAGCACGTTCAATAATGTGTCAGCCCCTTCTTCAACATCCTCATGCCAGAACTCGCATTGCCTATCCCTGTGATGTGCCAGTCTTTGCAGCACAGAGCTCCTCGGAGACAGGGCTGGAGAGTGAGGAGGGAAGAGGGGAGAGCCGGATGCAGATACATATTTATAATTTATCAGTTAACCTCTCCCTTCACTGCTGCACAGTGAATCCGGCTTGAGCTGTGAGCCAGGTTCTCAGGCTCAGGTCTCTGACATCTTTGATTGCAATTGTGCTCTCCCCAAGTGTGTGAAGCTGAAAACCCCTTCAGGGCACTGGAGCAAGCCCACCCACTCAGCACCTCTCCTTTTCCCTGCCTACTTGGCAAAAGGTTGACTTCGGAAGTGAAAATCCAGGGTTACCTCTCTCCACATTCTCCTTCCGATGGAATGCATTGTCATTCCCATGTCCTCCCACAGCCCCGGTCCCACCCTTCTTAGCCCATCACCCCCAGTCAGAACATCTCCACTCCCCCAAATGCAGGAAACACAGAAGATAAAACAACAATACATGCGTATCTCCCAAATTTCACATTACATTTCAAGCAATTCACCAGTCTTCTCCCTTTTCTTATCATCCTTCCCTCACAGATGTTGGCCCCAATTCCAGATGTCCTCAAGGAATAGAAACAACAGTAGACCATTTCACATCTCCCCTGTTCCTTCAATACACTGACTTGGAGAGAATCTCAGACTGTCCCATGTTGAAGTAAAATAGTTCTGCATAACTAAACTTTCAGAGTCCCCCGTTCCTGCTAGAAATAGCATGCCATAATGGATAAGTCCCATCCTGGATTCAGAGGGAGGCAGGCCAACTCGGAATGATCCCCAACCACCGAACATGAAGTGCACTGAAGGGAAATGATAGCACTGGCTTTTTATTTATTTATTTTTTTAGTCATTGTTAAAAGCACTCAGTTATAGTCTGGACTGTATTCATCAGAATTGACAATTCCCCTGGGAGACATGAATATTTCAGAAGGCAGATTGATAGTTACAATGAGAAAAATAAAATCATCTCTACCTTTACTTCTACCTACAGAAATGAAGTGGAAGGTCCAATTAAGTAGAGGAAGCATGGTGTCCACCATGGAGGCGGTGAAAGAAAGAGAGAGAGAGAGAGAGAGCAGGGAGAGGAAAACATCAGCACACTGTAGACACACAAAGAAATGTAACATATGCCACAAAAACCCACAACAGTAGAGGCAACAGCACTATAGTATCTTGAGAGAGCAGCCCAAGACAAATGCACAATGTGAAGCCTAAACAAGCCAAAACAGCTTCACCAGCTGTCCCCACCAGCTTCATGTTTAAGCTTTTCCCATTCGTTTCTTCCCAGGCCCGTCCTTAGAAACATGACCAAGTCTGCATGCAAAAGCACTGCATAGCCACATGTATGTGAAACTGCACACGCTTCACTGATGTAAACTTGGTTTGGAAAAGTCTCAGGGAAACCAAGTTCTCCGGGATTTTCCCAATGGCGACCAAGAGTGTCACATACATGTATAAGTGGTGCACACACAACACAGGGAAGTATTTCTAGATGTATTTTCAGGCATCAGAAACCAATTCTGGAGATTCACTGGGAACCAGACAGAAATCTTTCTTTCGTGGTGAAGGAATAGGGGAAGGAAAGCAGCAGAGGTGGGAAGCAGAGTTGGTTTCTTGGGCAATCATCACAGGGCAAGAACAGAGAAGGGAGTGGGACGTGGGGGAACACATGAGAGGTGGGTGATGCAGTCAAAGGACCTTCATAAAAACAGATTAAACTGCAAGTTGCAACTTAAAAACTTAGAGGCACTGACCACCCAGAAGAATTCTGCATCCTTTCTTGAAAACCTAATGAGGAATTCCCAGAATCTGTCATTCTTTCATTGCTTAAAGACTCTGTTTCTAGAAAGTTCTTGACTTAGCCCAGAGCATGCATACATGGGTGTGTGTGAATTCTCTACTCATGTACACATCAATCCTAAGGGCCAAGAGAAGCTGAGGAAGGGGTGGGAGAGTGGGGGTGGTATACAATACAGATTCTCCACACGTTGTTCGTACTGATGGGAATGAGCCCTCCAAAATACCTGAGCTGTATCTCTGAAGGGTCCAAAATATCCAAATCAAAATTAAAGAATTCCCACCAGTCTATCCCATCTGCCTAGGCTCTATTCTATCACGGCAGCCTCACAATGCCCTCATGTCCCTAGGCCACTACAGAAGCTAGGAGGACCCCAAAAGAACAAAGGGGAGCACAAGGTGAGAAAGGATAGAAGGAGGTCTGTCATCAGGAGTCCAAGGGCCTGCTTTTTCTGGTGGAACTTGCTATCAAAGTCAGGCCACCAAATTCCTTCAATTCAGAGAGCCTGGGTCATCCTGCTTTACAGAGATGTGCTTAACTTTCTCAAACTCCCAGACACAGGCTGACATCAAGCACATCCTCTACTCATATCTGCTTCATAGTTACCTGCTGTCAGCAGATAACTTCCCTCCCCCTCAGACAAGAATAACGAGGCTTCATCCCAGTCTCTTCCAGAGCTCCATCTAACACTGGCAAACTCACCCGACCTCCTGCCTCCAACTCTTTTTTGACGCTTACTCTATACCAGACCGTATCTTCAATGAAAGTCTCAAGTCCACATTGTGGATCTTGGCTCAGGTCTGGGGGATTTAATTCTACTGGGAAGGTATGCTTCCTCCCTACACTGTCTTATCAAGTCAGGATGCCCTCAACTGCCCACCTCCACAGCTCCCTGGACATCATAAGCAAACTTCTCTCAGCCCTGGGTGGTTTCTTGATCTGAACATACTCCCCTTTATGGCAACACTGTCTGATAGGTCCAGTGTAAGGGAACAGGGAAGGGGAGCGACCCTTCAGGATTGCCCCACCCTCCTCAAAAGATCAAAAAAACCTAGAAAACATAGATGGACCCTGCCTTGCCCTTTTCTTTGGCCCTCCAAAAGAGGCACCAAAGTCCCGTGTGTTTTTTGAAAAGAAACAGACAAGAGAAATTAAAGTACAAGCTTTGGGTGTCAGGGCAAGGCAGGTAGACCAATCTTGCAATCATCTCAAGGCTCAGAAGAAACACAATAGTAGCAATTGAACAGTGAAGGAAAAGACAATTTTAAGTAGGCTCAGTTCTCGAATCCTGATTTAGGCTGATGATGTGGAAAATTTTTATTTAGGAGAAAAAGGCTCCATTCACAGCCCACCCTGTGCTTAGCTGAGCTGAATTTCCTGCACAGCTCATTCCCTGCATATTTGAATATTTTAGGTTGCAGATGCTGAATTTACAGATCTTTATATGCAGTTTTCTTCAGGGTGTATAATGAGTTAGAATCCTGCCACGAAGACATTAGCATGTTCTTTCAGTGGTTTTTGCTTTTATATAAAACTGAAAACAGTCAAACCCCCAAGGGCTTCCATTGACCAAGTGGGGCTGAAAGTCATTACAATGGGCAGTGGGATGGAGGGGAAGACAAAAAGCAAACCTTTACTCAGAGTGAAATTCAGGGAGAAGCCCAGCTCCTCTCCCCCAACCACACGGGGCCCAGCATGGGGCCCGGGGAGGAGCAGGAGGAAGTTAACCGCTCTGTTGCTCGGAAATTAGCTTCATTCACCCCCATTATCAACGCCGTCATGCCTTGTTTCATGCTTTTCTCTTGGAGGCAGCCCAGCAGGGCCAGCGCCCGGGATGACAAATGGTGGTGCAGAATGGACAAGCCAAGGGGATGATGGGGACAGGAAACCAAGATGCATCGGGAAAGGTACCCCCCCACCCCAGGGTGGCCCTGCTGCAGGAGGACCAGGCAGCAGGCGGGCTGCCAGCAACAATGAGGCTCTGAGCGACCAGCCAGAGGCACAAAGGCAAGCAATTCAGGGCAGCTGCAGTGCCGCAAGCACAAAGCACCTACCTTGTTCACTCATCATGAGGTGGGAGAGGCCTTGAGGAAGGAAAAGAGCAGGGACGGGGGTGAGGAGGGGAAGGGGAAGGAAAAAAGAAAGAAGACACAGTTAAAATTCCCAATGCAATACAATTGTCTCTTAGTTGTCAAGTGCAAGGAGGAGTGGCAGGGCCTTTGCACGTACTCAGGAGCATGCAACCGAGGCTGAGAAGCCGGGCAGCACAGCAGCGGGCCTCCAGTTGAAGGACAGCCTTCTGTTTGCTGGACTGCTCTGGGCCTCATCATGAGAGCCTTCCTCTCGCCACACTGTTCCACGCAATGCTTAGGATGTGAAATAAATCTATTAAAGATTAGGTCCCTCGGGAAGGAGACTCAAGAGGCGGGCCAAGCATGTTTCCTTCTTTCTTTCAAATGGCTTTTTACAGTAATACATGGTCACTGTAGCAACTTTGGAAAATTTAGAAACGAAAAAAGAAAACTCTGTTGTAATCCACCATCCAGAGGTTCCTGCCCAATTTTATTTTCTAGATACTGTATTCTCTTCTCCAAAAATGGAGTCATGCTGGACATACTAAATGAGTTCCTGCTTGCAAGGGTTCCTCAGACAACCTGAAACTACTTCCCCTCTTGCCTTTGTCTTAGCCCAGGGACAATCACCACCCCTGCCTTCCATTGCTTCCCCACCACCATCTTGTTTTAGAAGGTCGCTCGCCCTTGATGAGGGAGGCCCAGCCCAGCACTGAATGGGTTAAAGAAGGTACACAAAGTCCCAAAGAACAAACAGCACAACCTCTGGCTATGTTCTTAAGGAAGTCAAACAAGGCTATTAAGAGCTCATTACTTCACAGGAAGCATAAGCTCTGATAAATCTATTAAAAGAAAAGATTTCCAACCAGTAACCAACAGCATCAGTTTGCTCTCCCATTGCTTTTATTATTACTGGAGATATTTGACAAACTCCAGATCACCCCAGAGAACCTTTACCCAGAGTGAAATTCAGGGATATACGGGATTAATAAAGGAGAAAAATCTCTGAAGTATAGAAATCCCCAAATGTTTTTGGAGATTACTAGAGATTTAGAAAAGTAATCAGAGGCGAAATATGGGTCAAGCAACTGACTTTTAAAAAGATCAATGAGATATTAAATACATAGATACATGTGCCATAAATGTTATGGAATCTAGTTTTTAAACAAATTTCATTAAACTATAATTACATTTTAAATGTACATTTCTGGCATTCATTTCTCGAGGCCCCAGATTAATACTCATGGAGGAATGGAAGCATGCCAAAGTAAGTCGTTCTCATGATTTGTTTAGTTTAAAAAATAATTTTTGGCCTTTTGGGGAAAAAATAATAGGGAGAGAGAACAAAGGGTCCTACATTTGGCTAAGAGAAACCTTGGCAGAAGTCACTATTCCAGGGCGCCTGGGTGGCTCAGTCGTTAAGCGTCTGCCTTCGGCTCAGGTCATGATCCCAGGGTCCTGGGATCGAGCCCTGCATCGGGCTCCCTGCTCAGCGGGAAGCCTGCTTCTCCTTCTCCCACTCCCCCTGCTTGTGTTCCTGCTCTCGCTATCTCTCTCTCTGTCAAATAAATAAATAAAATCTTTAAAAAAAAAAAAAGTCACTATTCCTAAAATGTCTGGTATTTCTGGACCAAGCCAGAGCCTTCAGCATCCAGATCAAGAGCACTAAAGGGGAGAGCCTGGGGCATGCAGTGGGGTACATGGAAGGGTGACTAATTCACAGGAGGGTCGTAAGAATTAAGAAATGAGAATAAGAAGATCTAAGGAGATACCTAAGAGTAAAAGAAGGGGTTAAAAATGAAAAGAAATGTACCCCTGAAACAAATAATACATTATATGTTAATATAAATAAATAAATAAGAAAGGAAAGAAAATAATACTGTATTATATATTTGCAAGTTGCTAAGAAAGGACAGCTTAAATGTTCTCACCACGAAAAAGAAATGGTGATTATATGACCGGATGGAGGTGGGTAACTAATGTTATGGTGGTAATCATTCTGCAGTATTTAAATGTATGAAATCAACATCTTGTACACCTTAAACTTACACCATGTTAAACATCAATTCTATCTACATACAGCTGGGGGGAGGGGAGTTTACTTTTTTTTTTTCAAATTCAAAAATGAAAGGACAAACATTTCACACTTACAGTGAAAGATGTTTAACAGCTCAGACAAGAAGTAGAAGAGAAGTGTATAGTCTTTTCTTTTTTTGACTCAGAGATTTCAAAAAATGTGCTGAATGAAGAGTACATAGGACAATTGGCAAAAGGGGTATTGGAAGCCCTGGAGAGGGCACTACAGGTGGGCCCCATCTATGTGCTGCATGTGTTTTTTTAAAGCAGCATTTCCCAAAGTGTATTTCACTGACCACCTACATCAACCACCTGGGGATGCCTATTAACAATGAAGATCCTGGGCCCCAACCAAGGAATCTAATAAATTAGAATCTTGGGGAGGAGTTTGGGGAAAGATCTGAATTTTAAGCAAGTTACCCAAGTGATTCCCGTGCTCACTAGAACTTGAGTGGTATATAAATCAAATTTTGGTAAATTAAATTGTATGATGAATGCACTAAGAGGAGTTGGATATTTAATGGAACCGGCAGTGGATCCTTTTGTAAAAGAAGGAGTTCTTTTAAAATGCAAATAACCCACCACCTGTGTTTTTTCAATTCAAATATATACTTACCAGGCTTTATTAAGCTACATATGTAGTTGCAGTATTGCAACTCGAATCTTCATATCCTTCAACTTATGAAAATCTTAAATAGAAATATCAGGCCAAGAATGCAGATCTGGGATCACGATGTTAAAACTGGTTTGGCAGGCAATGAAGCAAAATGGACAAGAAACCGGATGATGGAAGGGAGAAACTGTGTTTACCTGTGTTTGTTATTATTGTTATTATTAAACCATAATATGGTTTAAGTTTTGCTTTTGGAGAAGGAAATTCTATTCCACTTTCAAGAGCTTTTACATCGGTATCTTCTCATGTACAAATCTATCCTCAAAGCTTGCAGAATTAAGAGCTGGAACCCAAGAATTCCAGAGTGTCTAGGTCTATTCTGAAATTGTTTCTGTCCCCTTCTATCCCCAGACACTCCTACCTGCTGTTAAAAATTTCAGGCCCTTCCTTTCAAATGAATGGAAGAACCAACAATCAACCAACCAAGTGATTCAAGCATCTACTATATGCAAAGACTGGATAAGGTAGCAGAGATACAGACGACTATGGTAGATGGTCACTAACCTCTAGGAGTTTGGAGTCTAAGTGGGAAGATGTTATGCATTTATATTTACATAAACATGCATATGATATATATTACTGATTCCTGGCAGTGAAGTACAGGGGTTAAGATCAAGGACTTCAGAGCCAGATTTGAATCCTACCTTTGTTACTTTCTAGCTTGTGACCCTCAACATCTCTGCGCCTTGATTTCCCTATCTGCAACATTTGGATAACAATCATGCCAAATTCATAGGTTGTTTTGAGGATTAAATAAGTGAATATACATACAACTGGGCCTGCACATGATAAGGGCTAAGGATTATTGTTGTTATTTTTTACTATGCTATAAAAATACACTGATGTGTGAGGCAACAACTAGCACAAGAGCTAGCAGCAAATGACACAGAGTCGGTGCTCAGTAGCTGTTTGGTGACTGAATGAGGAATGAATGAATGGGTCATTACTACATGTCAGATGATGAATTCAGACCATAAAGACCACAGGACTGTGAGGAGGGCCCTGGATTTACAGGAAAGGTTTTTGGAGGAAAGTGAGATTTGAAATAGATCTTGGAAGATGGTTTAGGATTTCGAGAGATGGAGGACACTCAGGTAACACCGCCAGCTCCCAGGACCACAGAATAAATTTGTAAGGACTTTCCAGTTCAGCTTTTCAGAAGCACCTAGGACAATGCCAGGTACATGGTAGGCAGATAATACATGCTATTCAAATAATAACAAACACAGGTAAACAGTTCATATAAGGAAGAAATGAAAGGTGATCTTAAGGATGAGAGTAGGAACCATTGCATGAAGGTCTTGAATTTCAAGGCTAAGGAAAATGGACTTGATCTTACAGCTGGTGGGACACAGTGAGGGTTCATGGGCAGGGGAATAACCCAGGGAAAATGATGTTGAGGAAGATTGCTTTGGCAATGGTGCGGACAGGATAGATGAGAGGGAAAGAGACAGAGGCAGAAAGATCAGTCATAGGCAGAGGGCCTAGATTAGAATTGTGGTAGTGGGGAGAAAAAGGAAAAAGAGGATCCAAGAGGCTTTGGGTGACCGATGAGATGCTTCAGAGGAGTGGATGGGAGGCTGAGTGAACACTGTCAGAAATAGGAAGGTGGGGTGGGGTGGGGTGGGAGATGAATGGGGGATGAGGGCAATGATGAGTTCTGTTTTAGGCATAACGAGTTGAGGAAACAGAAGAATCACTCAAGCAAAAATGTCTAAGATGTGTTTTAAAATGTAGGACTGGGCGCCTGGGTGGCTCAGTTGGTTAAGCGACTGCCTTCAGCTCAGGTCATGATCCCACAGTCCTGGGATCGAGTCCCGCATAGGGCTCCCTGCTCTGCAGAGAGCCTGCTTCTCCCTCTCCCACTCCCCCTGCTTGTGTTCCCTCTCTCACTGTGTCTCTTTCTGTCAAATAAATAAATAAAATCTTTAAAAAATAAAATAAAATAAAATAAAATAAAATGTAGGACTAATGTCTGCGAAAAAGTCAAGACAAATATTAGGGTGTATCACCGCCCCTTCATGGAAGAAGCTAAGTCAATGAATCCTCCAAGAAAAAGGGGCTAGAGTACTGAGTCTTAACCTGGGCGAGATGGGAGGGGTATTAAGGTATCTTGGAGGTTCTTTTTTTTCTCCAACATATTCAACATTAAAATAAAATTTTACATTCAAAAAAGAAAAAGGAACTATATAGCTTTCAAATATAGATACAGAAAATAATGCTCAAAAAATCTTAACTGAGAAGGGTATAATTAGTAAGGGAAAAAAAGGAATCTATGTTGTGTGTGTGTTATCGGTGCGGTTGTTGAGGAAGGGAGAAAAATGAAGATTGGCCTTCTCAATGACCTCAGAAACAGAAGGTCAGCCACAGCCATCCTGGCTACACAGCTGGCCCTGGGACTAGCAACTGGCTGGGTTTGGAGTTTGGCATTTATTCTGGTGTGATGTTCAAGAGAAGACATGGCCTGGAACAGGGACTCAGGGAAGCAAAAGGGACAGCATCTTTCACAACAATCTCACCATGGGCTCTGGATTTGAATAGATCCTCAACTCAGACTCAAAAGCCAGCTGTATAAAAGTTCACCTAGTGGAGGGTAGGGAATAGGAAATGGGCTTGGATGAGCCTTTGACAGGAAGGATATTGAGAATTGCCAACACTGAATTCCTATGGAACTACAATGCCTTTTAAAAAAAATTATCAAAAATTTGAAGCAAGTGAAGAGAAGCTAGAAATCATCTCCTATCTAGATGTCACACCCTGACAGAGTGATACCCCAGCTGGATCCAGGGACCATTCTGGATCCCAACAAGATGTCTCATATGTATACCCTTCCCCTCACTCTCTCTAGTGCTATATTCCACCCTTCTTGTGCCTACCTATCTCTGTGCACAAGTTCTCAGGGTAGATGTAAGAACAAGAAGAGGAAAAGATCACCAGTAGGTAAGACATACAAAATTGAAACTGCCTTAGAACAGACTGCAAATCATATGTAAATTATATGCAAAATATACGTATGGCCCTCTAAACTCTGCTACATCCTTTGGGAAAATCCCCATGGAGATAGCAGCTTTTGCAGCTTGGGAGAATGGAAATGGCTACGAAAGGAAAGTCATTTGTAAGTGGCTGTGCATCATGAAGCCTGTCATGAGAATGACTGATACAGACAATAGAAACCATTTACTGAAACAGGCAAGAGGAAGATGCAGTGTTCAGGAACCAGGCCAGAAGCTGAAGGCCTTCATAATTTAAGCTAATACTGTTTCCCCCTCAAACCTATAATCCCACCCACCTCAGACGGTTTTCAATCCACCCTACCTTCCTTCATTTTGCCTGAGTAAGTGGGGAAAGTATTTCAAGGGAAGAAGGAAGTCATTCATGGGGTTAAAAAAAAAAAAAAAAAAAGATTCAGGGGGAAAAAAAAAAGCAGGTTATCTCTACCAAGACTTTTCTTTCATTCACTTTCAGGGTAACTTTTATCCCAGTACAAAATCCACATATATCATCTCTTTTTCCATACTGAAGTAGAGAAATTAAATGTCACTAATTGCTACAAGGGCCAAGTGCTAACACTGAATTCTTATGAAGCCACAAGGACTTTTTAAAAGAGTAATTACATAAAATCAGAAGGTAATAGAAACATTCACTGATATTTCCAGAGGAACTAAGGAGATTGTGAAGGTGGTAGGGGGTGGGGCCCAATGAAGAGAAGCCACAAGTGATTGTGATGACTATAAGGTGACTGGGAATTTGGGAAAGAAAGAAGGAGAAAGAAGAAACACACGTGTTAACACTTTAAGCACTTAAAAGAGGAAATTTGGTGAACTTGTGAAAAAGAATTATGACAGCAGCTAATATTTGTTGACAATTTACTATAGACAAAGCATGGCTATGTGTCATCTCATTAAATATAACTCTATAGGAAAGGCCAGTTGCTATGATTTTGATTTTACAGGTAAGGAAACCAAGGCCTAGAACCAAAGTCACACGAATTAATGAGGGGTGAAGTGAGGATTCTAAGCCAGCGGATGGACTCTCCAGACTGTGATGATAACCTTAAACTAGCTACCCTACCTCCTTCAGTGCTGGTAGAGAAAGGAGGAGACATGTCTTGGAGAATTCAGAAGCAGAAAATAGTGCCTGGATGCTAATTCAACTTCATTTATAACTCTGGTCCAGCATGATATAAGGAGCACTGTGGGGAGCCACCATCTCCCTCTCCCGAAGCCCCATCCCAAGATTCTACTAAAACATGAAGCTTTTCCTTTTGGGACATTTCTTAGGGTTATTAAGCCATCTCCCCTCATTAAAATGCAAATCTGAACATGAGACACATTCAGGCTCCCCAGCCATTGACACTGTCCTGGATGTGAGGTCATCAGAAAGCCAAATTAAGATCTTCCTTCAAAGACAGGGACAGCATAGGGACTTGTGAGTGCAGGAAGGACAGAGACATGAGGTCACAGGTTGAGGAAGTCTGCCACTGTGGATAGGAGAAAGGACTCAGGAGACAGGGTAGGACAGGGGAGAGGAATATTTAACGGGAAGAGGTGGGTCTGGAAAGAAACCTCCACCTACTTCCACAATGGTGCCCAAGACCAGCCCTTCCCTGGACAATTCCCTGACCTTCATCATGGACTTCAGCGTCCTTGTTCTATCAGGGGTTCACTAATAGCTTATATCAGAACTTAGGCCTGCTCAACATTTTGATGAGTGACCTGGCTAAAAACATTCATTGGCATGTGTCTGGATGTTGTGATGAACTTAAGTTGAAAAGAATAGCTAATTTGTTAGATATCAAAATTAGGGTCGAAAAGGATATGAACAGGCAAAAGTGAGATTGAATCTTAAGGCACTTAAGCACAATCCCCCACTTCTCCCCAAAATAAAAAGAAGACAATAGTCCTACCTCTTCTCAACACGGAATGTACCAAACCTAGGGTTTGGTTCAGAGAACGGTGCCATACACTAGGAGGGACATTAACAAGGTAGAATGTGTCCAAAGGAGAAGAATCAGAATGGTCAGGGGTCCGAAAGCATGTCACATACAGAATGGCTGCAGGAACTGCTACATAGAGCCCAAACTAGAACAAGCTAGAAAAGGACATGAGAGGTGCCTTCAAGTATTTTTTAAAGTTGAACATGCAAGATAAGGGAGCAAGCACATTTGGCCAGAACAGAGGGTCGAGTAATAGGGGAAGCCTCATTTGCCAGAAATGCAATAGAAGAGAGTCAGAGTGGGGTTTCTGGAGATAACTACCAAAAATCCATTCCAACTCAAAGACACTATGCCTTTATGAACCAAGATGATCTCCAACGAGGCCAAGTAACTGTTGGGTTCAATCATATCAAACTGATAGTTGACTGCTTTTGGCCTATAAAAATGACTATTTTTTTAAAGAGTTTATTTATTTGAGATAGAGCGAGTGAAAGAGAGAGCACAAGCAGGGGGAGGAGCAGGCAGAGGGAGAAGTAAGTAGGCTCTCTACTGAGCAGGGAGCCCGACTCGGGGCTGGATCCCACGACTCCGAGATCATGACCCAAGCTGAAGGCAGCGCTCAACTGACTAAACCACCCAGGTGCCCCAAAAATGACTATTTTAAATGGCTCAAATACTCTGAGATCACCACCCAGAATCAAAAAAGTAGAGACTAAACAAAGTTTCAATCAATCACCTAACAGCAATCATAAGCTGATACTTGGGACATGTTTCTGGCTTTTCTATGAGCCCGAACAGTACTGGGGATGAACTGAATAATTGGACTGATGACAAAGAGAGCCTGTGGCTAACTCTCCAAGGCAGGTGCCACCCAGGTCCCAGCTTCTGGATTTGCCCTTCCATGATGCCACCATGTGCCATTCTCACCACTAAACCCTTTGTAGGACATAACTGTACTTAGCCCACTCACTGTTTGCCTCTAGACCAACTTTGTTCTTACAGTCTGGTGGCTGGACTGAACAGAAACTATTTCTTCCTGTGTCACCCATGAATCCCCAGTAGCCTCTGTATGGCATAACCATGGGGTAGAGGAAAATATGCAGCACCTTCCCAATCTATTCCATCTCTTCAGGGGGGAAGGTGGGTTGGGGTTTTCTCATGCATGGATATGATGGAAAGAAGAGAAATGGAGGCAGTCATGCTTATCACCCTAAGGGTTAAAGGATCAGTGACTGTGGCTTTTAGAAAAGACCCTTCCCAAAGGAGAAGAAGTTCAACTGTCATGAACTTTTCTAAAATTGCTCTTTATTCATAAATGACATGAAGCTGGAAGGGACAACTGATGTGCTAGATGAAAGAACCTTACCCTAACAGATCATGGTGTGCTGGATTTTAAAAATCCAGGGCTGAATTGAACAAAATCAAAGAACGATCCCAACTATGTCATATAAGCCAATGCACAGTGCAGGAAGGGGAGAGAAATGGTTTAGCAGGAGTGCACACAAAATAGTCAAGATTTTCAATGTCTTTAAGTTCAACTTTATGCTATAGTCATTAAAAAAACAAGCAAAGGTATCTGGTGCCACCATTAATAGATGTAGGAAGTCTAGAAAAGGGGAACAGTGGGATCACTCTATAATGAGCTGGTTGGGACATGCCCATAATACTGTTTGTGGTGTGGGCATACTTCTTTGGAAAGGATGCAAAAAAAACAAAAAACAAAAAACGGGGGGGGGGGGTCATTTTTCAGAAAACAATGACCTGGATGAAAGAACTTAAAACCGTTGTATGAGAATGCCCAAGGAAACTGGAGATGTTTTGGCCTTTAGAAAAAAAAAAAAATCCTTAAAGACAAAAAGCCCTGTCTTCAAACACTGGGAGTGTAATTAGATCTATTCTGTGTGTCTCCAAGGGCTGGAAGCAATACAGGTGGTAAAAGCTAGAGTGAGTCAGAATAAGGAAGGCTTTGGAACATTCAGTGCTCTTTAGAACGGGATGGAACGGCGAAAGGAGCAATGAGCTGCTCGGCACTGTAGGGGTTCAAGCCAAGTCTGAATGAACTCTTACAGAAGAGATTCAAAAATTAGTTGCACAGAGAGCCTTGACAACCTTTTGGATCTTTTCCATCCCTGAAATGCTGTTTCTAACAATAAAGTTTTATGAGCACATACAATGTGGCAGGTAGTGGGGATGCAGGCGTGGATATATCTCTGTTCTCAAAAAGTAAGACATTCCATGTCCTTCAAAAGCCCACAGTGGCCAGCGAAGGGGTTTGTGGGGGACAATACACACCTGACTATAATGTATTACGATGGCCCATCACTACAAGGCCCATCACCTAAGGTGTCACTGGAGCTCGAAGGGAGAATCATTCCTTCCATCCCTCCTTCCACCTGCCCTCCTCCCCCAACTTCCTGCCTTCCCTTAATGTTTATAAGGTAGAAAATAGTGCTTAATGCTGGAGCTTTAAGTCCCTTTACGTTCCAGATCACTTTCTTTAAAACAGTGGTTCTCAAACTTCGGTCGTATCAAAATCACCTGGAGGAAATGTCTTACTTTAATGAACCTGGGTCTCCTTTATTAGTTCTCCAGGTGATTTTGATGCCTACCAGACTTTGCAAACCACTGCTCTAAAGCCTCCAAAACGTGAATTCAAATCCCAGCTCTACCTCTTACTAGCCATGGGATTTTGAGCAAGTTAACTCTTCCATGCCTCCTTCCTGTAAAGTATCTTCTCAGGATCACTGTGACAATCATGTGCAACCATGTATGAACGGCACTTAGCACAGCTCATGGAACACAGAAAGGGCTTGAAAGGATGTAGTCATTGCTCTCATTATTCAGAAGACTGGTATATCTGGGCCTTCTCTCTGCCCCGCCTCCCACTTCTCGCCAACGCCAATTTTCCAACAAACTGGCGGCATTAGCAGACCACCCTCCCAGTGCAGCCTCAGATGCTTCCCTCCATGGTCACAGTCATCTAAGTTGCCCCACAGGGGACCCATGTCCTCAACTCTCAACTGTATTCCATCTCTCAACCCCTTCTGAGATCTAGCCCCACAAACTGACGAGCTTAGCCCAGGTCCTTACCAGACCTTGCTAGGGTAAGTCTACAGACTGGGAGGGTCTCCAAGGCTGCCATAACCAAGCTGTGTGATTTAACTGAGTTACATGGAAGTTCTCTGGCCTCAGCTTCCCACCTGTACAAGGAGGGAATTGGTCCAGAAGAGTATTCTCAATGGCATTTTGAGGATACAAATGTTTGAATGAGACTCTCCCACACAGTACAATGCATTTAGCATGCATTGCTTCTTAATGCCACCAATGCCCATTCATCATTGGAGCAATAAATATACACGGCACACGTTTGGTAGGATCAGGGGTGAGGGCAGTACTATCCCATTGAGATTACAGACTATTTCTAATGTTTTTCCAACTCTAACTCTGACCTTGTCCTCCAGAACTGAGAAACAAACTGAGACTGTAACCAGCACCCCAGTGGGTCAGCCTTGCCAGGACAGTAAAGGACGTGATTTTAAAATATTCTAGAAAAAGGCACCAAGGCCCAGTGATCTGCTTCCTTGAGTTAGCTACAGCTGGAGGCAGGCTGGGAAGCAGCTCCCTACTAACACTTATTCATCAAGAAGAGCTACAGCAGCCAAGGGGGTCTTCCGAGACCCCCGTGGGCAACTGGTTGGAAGCTGATCACTGTTAGCCCAGCCAAGGGCCCCCTTCCAATCCAATTATACACAGCCATGGTGGATTCCCTACTGCCTGCATTCTCCACTGACCCAAGCCCAAGATGGGCACTGAATAAAATTCGATTACCTTCTGTCTCAGGGTGAACCCTTATACAAAAAGCAGACTTTTTTTCAGATAAGTGAGGAGTAAAACTAAGAGCTGAGTCCCAAGCACTGTTTACTCATTGAGCCAGTATTTATTATCCCATTCCTACAATATATTGCCACTGTTCTGGGCCCAGAGCACAGAAATAGTGAACAGGAGTGTACCTTTGTGGAATGTACATTCTGCTGGAACTCGCCATGAGTCATCTCCAGGGCCAGACATACCAGGGTTTGCATCCTGCTCTGCCACTTTTTACTGGGTAGAACTGGTGAGTTGACATCCCTGAGCCTCAATTTGTTCGTGGGTGAAATGGATCTAACAACGAAATCTACCTCCTGAGGATGTCAGAAGAATTAAATGATGCATGCAAAAACAGTATTTTAGCGCCTGGCTCAAAATACAAGCTCAATGAATGTCAGGTGTTTTCCCTAATAAATAAGGGAGAAAAGCAAATGGGACTATTGCTCAAAAGAAGAGGAAGGAAAAAACAAAATATATTACAGTTACCACTGGAGTTAGGAGCTGTAAGTCTTTGGTAAAGAAGGCATTTTCCTGATTGCTGTTCCCTGAGGTATCTCAGTTGGAGGCCTAATCATAGATCCTCAGAATGAAAGAAGCCTGAGAGGCCATCTGATTCAATCCCTTCACATTAAAGAAAAGAAGCCTAAGGCCCAGAGAGGTTTCATGACTTACCCAAGGCCACACAGCCCCCAGGGAAAGTAGCAGAGCCAGTAGGAGGCAGAATAACAGAGCAGAAATCCCAGATGTGTGTTTCAATCCTGGTACCTACCATACCTGCTTCTGACCTTGGGCGAAGGATCTATTGTCTTAGAGCCCCAGGCTCTTCATCCATGATGGGTGCCTGGCATACAGTGGGACCTCTGTAAATATGGGTCCCCTTGCCTCCCCCCGCTCTTTGGGGTTCCTCAGCCTCATTTCACAGCAGTGGTGGCCAGGATCTAAGTCTGAAGGACCTCTTCACTGAAGGCATAAAGATCAGGACAGATAGGAGAGAATGTGTGACAAGGGGAGCCTAGCAGGTGTCTTTTGAGGGGCTCTCCAGCACTGGGAGCATGCCTCTGAACAGTGTGGGAGACCAAGACAGGCAAACTTCTCTGAGGCCATCTTGACCTGTGAAACGAAAACTTGTAGAAAGGATCAAATGAGCTAATTTAGAAAACTAGCTAATTTATGCATGACTTACTATGTGCCAGGCATTGTTCTAAAGACTTGACATGCATGAGCTCACTTAATCTTCACAAGAGCCCCGTGAGGTAGGTACATACTCTCCCCATTTTACAGATGAGTAAAGTAGGGCCCACAAAGGGAAGGTAACTTAAACAGCACATACTGTTCATACTGGGAGAAAGCCAGGATGTCAACCCAGGCATCTGGCTCCAAGTCTGTGCTCTAACCCAGGGGTGGCAAACTTTTTCTGTAAAGGGCCAGATGATAAGTCTTCCAGGCTTTGCACGCCACACAGCTACTCCATTCCACCTTCACAAAGCAGCCAGGGACAAAACAGAAATGAAGAAGCATGCCTGTGTTCTGATAAAACTTTATGAACACTGACATCAGAATTTCATAAAATATGTGCATCACAAATTATTCTCTTGACTGCTTCCAACTATTTATAACGTGAAAAGCCATCTGTAGCTCAAAGGCCGTATGGAAGCAGGCACGGGCTGGAGTTAGCCCCTGAGCAGTAGTTCAGGGAACCCTGTGCTATCCTGAGCTACCCTGCCTCACTTTGTAAACTCTTCCATGGAAAGTGCTGGAAAAGTGACGGTCACAGACTCAGTGGTCAGGAAGCGTTCATTCCTTTTCCCTTCCCTAATCCCAGTCACCCTCCCAACCCCTGTCAACCCAGAAAAGGGCCACGTCGTACTTTGTGCCCAGGAGAAGAGGCAAGGAACGGGGCATTCCTGTGGTGGACCACGCCTTCCTCAGTAGACACAGCCCGGCTGGCCCCAAAGACGAGGAGAAGCTGAACACTTTAGGTCAGGGGGCCTTCAAGCGTTAATGTGTGTACACCTGGACGTCCCGGTCAAAAGCAGATTCTGACTCAGCAGGTCTGGGGTGAGGCCTGAGATTCTGCTTTTC